>NW_027496568.1:0-90785 GCF_021521415.1 Bidens hawaiensis | reverse complement strand
TTGAAGGGAACGGGTAGATCTTAGAAAGGACATTAGGCTACTTAATAAAGAAAGATAAAGTGTTTTGAATTATTTATTTATTTTATTTGTTTTTGAATTAATTTTATACTTGGACGAACGATATGTACTTGATTTGGAAATTGTAGATAAATAAATTATATATTGTTATAAATTGTATGATAGTGTCTTATGAGCTGTGAACCAATGGTTCGTAACCTGGCATTCCATCTAGGCTTGGGGTGTGACAAATTGGTATCAGAGTCGAAGGCTATAAGATAGGACAATAGAAATTGCCTAATAGCATGCTTAGGACCCTATACGTGCTTATGTGTGGCCTTATATGTCTATTTAAATGGTTTACAACTTATTTAATAGTTATTTATTTTATTATTTAATCATGTGCATGCACACACAAACTCTGAGGCTACGCCTCACTCTCAAAATATTTTCTTTCTTAAAAATTTTTATTAAAAGTCCTAAATTTTTATTATTCTTTTGTTTATGGGAAATTCCTTAAGAATTCCCTTATTTTGTTTTTACTCCTTTATCTTAAAGCAAGGGAGTATGACAAGTTCTTGTAGTAACCGAAAGGGAGAGAGAACTTTGAGTCCGGCCTTGAAAAAATGATTCAGAGAATCACAGGGAAGATGATATTCTTTTCTTGGAGGATAACCCGACCACATCACTCGATCTTACAGGCCAAAGCGGGACAAATGTCATACGACCAAAACTTAAGTGGTCAATGTAACTGGTTAAACAATTGCAATCCTCATATAAAAACCGAACTCATGGTGATACGTGGCTAAACTCAAAAGATTCCAAATAGTTATTATTATTTTTTTAAAGTCTTTAGTTGGGTGAAAACCCATGCCAACCCATGGACACTCAAACTATCCATTTCTCAAACCCTTTTGATTTAATGTTTTGTTGGAACATTATTATCCGTGGTGGTTCATGAGATGCTCTAACTACTCATATTTGGTTTCGTGAATTCATTATTTAGTTGGATAAGTTAAAATGACATGGAATGTTCATTGGCCGAGCAACTTAATTGATTTGATAATTCGTTAATTGGTTGGGCCATTTAAAATGCCATGGAACGCTCATGGGAAGCCCAACTTATAAATTGATGTTATGCTATTTTAATTGGGCCATTTAAAATGCAATGGAATTCTCATTGGAGGCCAGTTCACATATTTATGTTGCATTATTTAGTTGGACCATTTAAACTGCCATGGAAAGCTCATGGGAGGCCTAACTCATGGAGCATGTTTCGTTATTTAATTTGGGTTCTTGAGCTACTATGAAAATCCAACCTTATAAAATTTTATTTTGAACTTTAATTTCTAAACAAACGTTGTCTATTGGTCTATATATCTTAAAATTGATCACATTATTCTAAATTCCGACTCATCCTTAAGTTATGAATAAATCACTAGCACGATTTATTTGAATTTCATTCCTCTATTATTTTACATCCACTCATGAAATTTACATAACTTACCCTCCATTTTATGAAATTTCATCTTTGATCCTCATAGAATGTCTTCCCTAAGAAATAATCTTCGCATTCAACGTCGCTCATCTGGCTCTCATGATCGCCGTCTGGCTGCAAGGATCTTTTGGAAAAGTGCTTTATTAAACACAATTTGTTTTTATATCTTATTATTGCAAGGATCACGAAGGAATTTGCTGTTGCATTACCTACTATCGTGACTCAGATTCAAAGTCTTAATTCCAATGGTTCTAGTGATGTGGGATCTCTTTCTTATAAGAATATTATCATATGTGCTCCTCTTTCTTATAAAGAGCTTATGTGGGACAAGAACTCAATTTCTTATTTATACTAAGGTGAAAGCATTCTATTTTCCTTTCTCCACCAATATGAGATGAAAACTCATTTGTTTATTTTCTCCATTTCCCCATTTTGCTTATTTTATGGTTTGTTATAAGTAGAGAGAGAATGAATATTATATATATATATATATATTGTATGAGATGGTTCGGTGAAGAAATCATATTATTGTAAGAAGTTGGAGAAGTTAATTAAAACTGTTGATTGCGTTGATCTATAGCCTACATTCGTTATGATAGTTTCGTAATTAATTGGCTCATTGATTCAATTAGTTTTTTTTAAGGAAAATGTAAGAATGTAAAATTGTGTTATGTAAAATTGGTAACTATTAAGTTTTGAAAGTTTCGGTTTATTCTTTTATTGAATTTAATTATGTGTTAATCTAATTTAAAAGTACATTAAAATTCTTTTATGTTTGATTCTACGAATCACATCAAGCTACTTTTTTTTATAATTTCTTTTTATATATAATTAAATATTCTTTATAATCTCTTCATCCCACAACAAATTCATCTAATATTATCAAGAACCAAATATGTTTATTATTGTCACCAGATCATGCGATGTTAATTTAACATTGCATTCTTATTACCAGATCATGCGACATTGAAACATTGCATTCTAATTTATTGGCCAATTACAAATCACCTTTTTTAATTTTAATTATTTTTTAATCAATGTTTTATGTGTAGGAAAATATGAGTTATGTGTAGATAAAAATAAAATGATCTAATAATTTGTGTAGGCAAATATGAGTTATTTGCAGGTGAATATTTATTAGTTACGTGTTGATGAAAATAAATGAAACTGGCAATTTGTGTAAGCAATTTGAAACATATACATAACTAATAATATGCGTAGGCAATTTATAATACCACCTAAACAATACATGTATAAACCTACATAGAATAAAATAAACTATTTTTTTTATTTTACATATAATCTAAATAATATAAATGACAAAGCATACTAATAAACTACACTTATAACATTTCCATGTACAAATTCGTAATATCACCAATACAATACAAGAAGCCGCCTCGTGAAGGTGTGTAGGTCAGTGTAGGGTCACAGATCTAACCTTCGTAGGTCAATGTTGGGTGACGTAGTGAAATGTGACCAAAGTGTTTGCCAACAAATAATTATGTGTGTATATATAGTTCTATGGATCTTTTGGAAACGAGCTTTATTAAACACAATTTGTTTTTATAACTTATTATTGCGTAATCTGAGTTATCTATGAAAAGTGTGGATAGTTTTCATATCTTTTAATAGAAGGAATAGAACAAGAATCGTTGACGAAGCTACTTGGGTGAATAATAATAATAAGATACTTACATGATCAACTATACGTAATTGAAATCATGCATTCGATATTAATGTTTATTATTTTTAAATTAACAAAGATATATGATTTAAAATTATTGTTTTGATAATTTAAAACTTCAAAAAGCCAATAATACTTACCATATAAAAGAAATTAGGATGTTTACTATATGCCCCTACATTTAATTAAATGAGAAAAGAAAAAGAAAAATCTGATTGGTTTTAATTATTTCTCCAACTTCTCACACTAATATGACTTCTCACATGAACTTAACGCTATATATCTATAATTATATATATATAATTGTCTACATTTAAAGCCCTCACGTCGTTCCCCCGCCCTCGTGCCACCAGATGGCTCCATTCATGAATACTGACTTCTCATTCATTCACCCTTTAAAAATTTACAGGTCATGGGTACTATCCACGGGTCTCGGTATCCAGAATAGAAAAATGGGTTAAAAAACGGGGTAGAACCTCTCATGCCATTACATCCATACATTATTCAAGTCTTTTCTACCACCTCCTTAATCGATCCCATAATTTTCTCAATAACCTCGACCCTGATGTCATCCAATCCGTCATCCAACAAAACCCACAAGCTTTACACCCAATTCATCCTCTCCACTTCTTCAATTGGTCAATTCACGAACTGGGTATTTCTCAAAACCCTAATTTGTTCTTGATTCTGTCCACGACATTGTGTAATTCGAATCAATTGAGGCTTGTCAAGGGTTTATTGGGCCAAATGATCGATACCCGGATGCCCGTATTGGTTATTATCGATTCGATTTATGGGTTTTGTGAGAATGAGAGTTTCGGTTGAAATTTGGGTGCTTAATGTATGAAATGGTGGTTGATGGGTATAAGAGTAAAGCGTTGTTAAATGAAGTTATGTGTGTTGTGTTACGGGTTAATGTTAAGGAGCGGTTTCTGGATTTGGTTGCGTTAATTCGTTGGTGACGGGTTTGGTGAAGTGTTGGAAAACGTAGTTGGTATGCAAGGTGTATGATAAAATGCTTGAGTTGAAAACGTTTCAGACGTGTATGTTTATACAAATATGATTAGTGGATTGTGTGGACGGGAAGTTGGTCAAGGCGATAAGGGTTTTTGGCAAGATGACGGAGAACGGGTATGAGCCGAGTTTGGTAATGTATAATGTGATTATGAGAGGATTATGTAGAGGCGGGTGTATAGACAAGGCGTTTAAGCTATACATATGCAAGGTTTATAGACGGGCTGTGTAAAGTTAAGAGATTGGAAGAGGCGAATAGTGTTTTAGAAGATATGTCGAAGGCGGGTGTGTTTCCAGATCGAGAAATTAGGAAGTTTGATGTGAATATCATATTAACATTGTCCCCTCGAGTGGTGATATTTTGACGTTTGTTTAGAGGGTGGCTTTTTGATTTTATTTGTTGATAAACGGGCCAAAACGTACTTATTATTTGCTGGTAACTATTTTACAAGCTGATGTTGCTGATTTTTACTACTTCAATAAGCCAAAACATGTTGAATTTGCTAAAACGAACTGAAATATGCTGTTAAACATACTTAAACGCGCTGATTAGGTGTTGAATTGCTGTAAAGGTGCTGAAATCTCCTGTTTTAGTGATGAAACTTGTTGAAATAGGTGTAAAACATGCTGAAACAAGCTATTTAACGCGCTGAAACGCACCGAACTACTGATAAATGAGCTGTTTAATGTGCCAAAGCCGTTGAAACATGCTGTTTAGCACGCTGAAACGTGCTGAACTGATGATAAACAATTGTGAAACGTGCTTAAACTTGCTAAAACGAGCTTTTCGTGTTCGTTTATGTTTGTTTGTTAAAAATCTATAAAAATACTACACATCACAATTGAAATACCACAAACATTAAAATATAATTAACATTACAAACTAATTGTACTAAATCAAAACGAAATAAAACAAGTCACTCCAAAAAATAAAATAACAAAATGATTAAAAACAAAAACCTAAATAAACCCCCATAACACGGGGGCCAATGCCTAGATACACACACATACATATAGGATTGGGTTCATTTCAGAAGTGTTTTTAGTGTGAGAAGTGTGAGAAGAGATTCTGGCCAATCATAAGTTTTCTTATTTATTTCGGATTATTTAATTGTATAGGTATATTAGAAAAAAGTTTAGGAGTTTCTTTTGGTAATTAATACTAACTAATGTTAAGTTACAAATGATTATACATTTATTTTTATTTTTTAATTTGATTTAATCTTTAAACAATTCACAAAACAAAACCATCATATTCATACTATAAAAAATATAAATATATTAACCATCATAAAAACAAATACCTACACAAATCATAATATTAACCTACACATACAAAAACTAGTTCATGTTATCACCTACACAGATCACAATATTTATATACATGCATATAACTACTTCATGTTAACCTACACAAATCACAATAATAACCTACATATACAAATTTACTTCATGTTATAGCCTACACATTTGTATTTACCTACACATATCAGAATATTAACCTACACAAACAAATCTTGTTCATGATATCACATACAATTATTAGTATTAACCTAAACTTGTAAAATATTCGCAATGTAGGAACACATCATGTTTTTTTTTTTTATAATTTTAATTATTTTATAATATATCTTTTATGTGTAGGCAAATACGAGGATGAATATTATTTATATGTAGGTGAAAATAAAACAAACTAGCAAGCTGTGTAGGTGAATACGATATATGTGTAGGTAAATATTAGTTATGTGTTAGTGAAAAATAAAAGAAACAAAATTAGTGTAGGAGAAAATAATTTGTGTTGGTAAATACAAGCTACATTTTGATTAAAATAAAAATAACTAACAATTTGTATAATTGAATATCAACTATGTGTAGATTATTATGTTACTTGTGTAGGTGATCAATTTAATATAATTCACCTGCATATACATTTTTTTTATATGCAGGTAAAAGATAATTCAAATTTGTAACTTTCTACAAGAATTAATGTGGAGAATATTTTAGGAGTAATTAGAGGAATTAATGCATTGAGTAAATTAAAGATAATCAATGGGTGAGATCGACTTCTCGCACTTCTCGCTATAATATCACTTCTCGCATGAACCATCCCCTATACACACACACACACACACACACACACACATATATATATATATATATATATATATATGTATGATTTATTTAAAATAAAAACCCACTTGAGTTGAAAAACAATCTAGATTATATTCTCAACCACATGTTTTTAATTACAGTTTGAATTCGTGGTACACAATTAAAGCTAATAAATAATGTAAATAGCAAAACAATTTTTTTTTATTTTTTTGAATTTTTGTATTAAATGTAACAACATATATTACATGTGTAAAAAAAATGATGTTACATAGATTTTCACGTATTTTCTTAACTCAAATGAGTTTTCATTCTATACATTGCCTATAATATATATATTTTTAATTATTAAATGTCTTTTTAATTAAATGGGTAAAAGTACCAATTTAGTCTCATGTGCAAAGCATATGACTTGACTTAATGAGAAAAATTAACTGGGAATTGGTTAAAGGACAAACGTTGTTGGAATTGTAAACGCAAAAGATAAAACTGATCAATTTAAAAGATAAAGGACAATGAGTGAAATTGAGTACAAATATAGGATAATCTTTGTAATTTTGTCTAACTGGAATTTACTTAACGACATATAAATATAAATAAACATTAGTTCAAAATAAGAAGTACGAAGCAAACACTTATAATTAAGAGAGTATTCCAGTTTCTGAGCGCATCTTAGAAATGGACTCAAATGATGAAATTACCACTTAGGCTGTGGGCTATGGCCACGGAAGGAGAGGGGAGAGGGGCGCGGTGGGGGGAAAACACCGTAGAGGGGCGCGGAGGGGGGAAGGGTGGAGGGGACGATGGGCGCGGTGGGGGGGGGGGTGAGGTGGGGGCCACCACCAACGGCTTTATGACCGTTTAAAAATAAATAAATAATATAAAATACTATATATGTATATATACACCATTCACCCAACCTCTACAAACATCCCATTCTCCTATTTAAACTTTATAAAACTTTCTCCTCAAATATGTCTTCCGACTCATCTTTCACACTCGACTTCCAGCCCGATATCGACGATATTTCCAATTCGGATTCAGAGGATGAAGCGATATTTAGTGCTGTTCTAGAGGCTGCCCGACTTGTAGTCCATAATTGCGAAAGCTCAGAACCACTAGAAAGACGACCTCATCTTCAACGGGATCGCGTAGGTGCGCATGATGGTTGATGAAAGATTATGTTTCGCCGGACGCGAATTTTGATTCGGAAAGATTTCGGCGCCGTTTTCGAATGAGTCGCCAACTATTTTTACGAATAGTTGGTGATTTAGAAAGCGTTTATGCATTCTTCCAACAACGGGCGAACGCGAGAGGTAAACCGGGATATTCAACAATGCAAAAATGCACGACGGCAATTCGTCAACTAGCGTACGGGATTGCGAGCGATGCCATGGAAGAGTACTTACAGATGTCGGCGACAGTGGCTCGTGAAGCGCTTCACACATTCTGCGAATGTGAGTATTAATATTTTAATTATTTATTTCAAAACCGTAACATTTTAAGCATGAATTTCCTAAAATTTGTTAAACTTAGGTATTCCACAACTATATCATAAATATTTGAGGAAGCCGACTCAAAGCGACGTATAAAAAATATATGATGTGCATCATCAAAGACACGGTTTTCCCGGGATGCTTGGTAGCCTCGATTGCATGCATTGGGAATAGGAAGCCTGTCCTGTTGCTTGGCAAGGTCAATATCATCGGGGTGATCATGATGGCCCAACAGTTATTCTTGAGGCAGCTGCATCATTTGATCTTTGGATATGGCATGCGTTTTTTGGGACACTTGGTGCAAACAATGATATAGCTGTGATTAATGCGTCCCTTATATTTGACCGCCTCACAGACGGAGTCTCGCCCAACATCTCATTTTCCACGAACGATGTCAACTACGAATACGGATATTATCTAGTCGACGGTATTTATCCGGAGTGGGCCACGTTGGTTCTTAGCTTTACATGCCCGACTGACGAAAAACGTCAGTATTTCAAGAAAAAACACGAGTCGGCAAGAAAAGACATCGAAAGGGCATTCGGTGTATTAAAGAAACGTTGGTCTATCATTAGACAACCGGCTCGTTTTCTACAAATGAATAAGTTAAGAAACATAATGTACACTTGCATTATCTTGCATAATATGATATTGGAGGACTCGGGTAGAGCAGTTTGCCAAGGCGAGTACAACGATGAGCCATAGCCGATCTGTACACTAAACGAAGATGAGAAACTTGCTAATCTATTAAAAACACGAAAAAGGAAAACGAATTTCAACCTTCGATCGGATTTGGTTGAACATCTTTGGAGTAATAAGCAAGATGACGGCGACTAAAAATAGCTTTAATTTTTTTATATGTTTTTTTATTCAATTTATTTTGTATTTTAGTATTATTGTATTATATATTATTGTATTGTTTTAACAAAAAAAGAAAAATGTTGGGCTTCGAAGCCCCCTCACCATAGAGGGGTATTATGTCCTGGGGCTTCGATGCCTCCAGTGCCCACGTGGCACTGACGTGGCATTGTGGAAGGGCTTCGAAGCCCCCCACCATAGCACACAGCCTTAGTTTCAAGGGGGCAACGACCTCTTGCTAGGCCTGCCACCTTACTGGACATCACATGCATCCTTGATGAAAGTTGTGACGGTTTGTCTCCTTTACAACATATTTAGGCTATGTGTAGTGAATGCCTATAAAATAGGGAGAATTTTGGACACGTAGTGTCATGTCAGAAGAGGGACGATTTTTATTTTAGGTGTGTAGTAGTTGGTGTTGTAGGCCCTTATCGCCCAAAAAACCCAAGCTTGTCACCCCACTACACATTCATTTATATTTTCTCATACTACTAGTACCATTACAGTATTATTTTACAAAATACATGTATCTACAAATTATGAAACATACATTACCTGTTCAAATTAGCATTTGCAAATTACAGACTTACACTGAAGAGTCAGTCTGGTGTTGGGACCTCAGTCCTCAGACAAAGGAACACAACCTCAAAACGGAAAACACCTCGTGTGCCCGAGCTAACATACACGTGTAAGAAACCACCCATTAATTAAAAAAATAAAAACATATAGACATTTACAGGTAAGTGGTAACAGTTCAATTGAATTAAATATTTGGACTCCACACCCACCCTATTATAAATACCACCGTTTTGCCACCTTCATCCTCACACACAAATTAATCTCACCGATCGAGTCAGTGTTAGTGTTAATCGCCAATATGGTTGGGTGGGCTATAGCTGTGCATGGTGGTGCCGGTGTTGACCCTAACCTCCCAACCCAACGTCAAGAACAGGCTAAACAACTCCTCACTCGTTGCCTCAATCTTGGTATTTCGGCTCTTCGATCCAACGTTTCTGCCATAGATGTCGTGGAACTCATCGTATGGTTCTTCATCTTTTAATCTCCTTATGTTTGTAACACAAATTTGGATTTATATTCAGAATTCTGGTTAATATGAACAAACGGTGCAGGTTCGCGAATTGGAAACGGACCCGATATTCAATTCGGGGCGTGGATCTGCACTGACGGAGAAGGGAAAAGTTGAGATGGAAGCGAGTATCATGGATAGCCTAGGGCGAAGATGCGGGGCGGTGTCGGGACTGACCACCGTTAAGAACCCGGTTTCGCTTGCTCGCCTTGTGATGGACAAATCGCCACACTCGTATCTGGCGTTTTCCGGTGCCGAAGATTTCGCCAAACAAATGGTACCCGCATTTCATTTAATGCCAGTTATACACACCTTCTGATATCTAATCACACATATAGTTTCAAACAACCATTGGACACTTTTTAACAAAAAAATAAAAAGTAAGACCTTCTAGGCTCATAATTACCATCCAGATATTGAAAATGTTCATTTCTAACAATAATTTTCAAAGTTTGACTCTGTATGGTAAGAGTGGCTACAAATGGCCGATTGACCAACAACTTTCTAACATTTTCTTCTCTCAAAACGGCCATGTTACAATAAAATGAGGGTGGTGTATCATAACACTTTCATTTACTTTTATTGCACTAGTTTGTTGATACTACTAATGACTTGGGTTTGTGTTTGAAGGGTGTGGAAAGAGAAGAAAATGAGTATTTCATCACCGAAGACAACCTAGGAATGCTCAAAATAGCCCAGGAAGCCAACTCCATTGTGGTATGAGAATAACTATATGACTACATGCACATGCTAGGTTTGATCAATAAATATTGTCTAAACAAGGTTCGTTTATATTTGCAACAATAGTTTGATTATAGAATCCCAACCATCGGATACGAGTCATGTGGACTCGGTGCGGAGAGTCCATTACGCATGAACGGTCTTCCGATCAATTTCTACTCACCCGAGACCGTGGGATGTGTGGCGGTCGACAGCCAAGGGCGTTGCGCGGCCGCAACATCCACCGGAGGGCTAATGAACAAGAAGACCGGGAGGATTGGTGACTCTCCGTTAATTGGAGCCGGGACGTACGCTTGTGATGTTTGTGGTGTGTCGTGTACAGGCGAAGGCGAAGCCATTATCCGCGGAACACTTGCGCGAGAAGTGGCCGCGGTGATGGAGTACAAAGGGTTGGGTTTACAGGAGGCGGTGGATTTTGTGATAAAAGAGAGGCTGGATGATGGGAAAGCGGGGCTGATCGCGGTGTCGAAAACGGGTGAAGTGGCTTGTGGGTTTAATTGTGTTGGTATGTTTAGAGGGTTTGCTAGTGAAGATGGGTTCATGGAGGTTGCTATCTGGGAATGATCACCGTTCAAGTTCACCGGGGTGGTTAACTTTGTATATATGTGTTGCTTGTAATAAGTTGATGCAGGTTTTCTACTTATCTACCTTGTTTTGTTCTAGTTTGCATGTTTATTTTGTTTTTTGTTTTAAGTTCAAGTTGTCAATGCATGTTCGACCTTTTATTTTTCATGTTAATTTTCCAAAATTAGCATGTGTTATGAATGCTTTTCATCTTATTTGTTGTGTTACCGGTCTTTCCTTATCTCCTTCCTAAGATTGGAATATATAGTGCCTTATCAAATTTAAAGTCAATGCATTATGATGTAAACAAGTCTCCCGTCAATAGTTATAGATATTTAGAAATAACTAGGAGTTAAAATTAATGTGAGTACCTTGTCTTCTATGTTGTCCCATATTGTTGTGTTGTGATGACTGTATTGATACACAATCCGCATTAACTTCATATTTGTAAGTGAGATAAAATTGGTTTTCTTACGGATATAATGGGGAGTATTCAAAATTTATAGTTGGGTATGATCAATATGAATATATTTTCATTCAAGATGAGTTTGTATGTATAAGCAAGACTCCATAACTAAAATCAAACTCATCATTCAAATTTATGATTGTGTAAGAGAAGAAAGAATCAAAATAAAAAAATCTCTATCCCTGTTTTCTGAAAAGAAATCTCAATTAACAAATTAAGACTAGATTTATGATTGCCTCTTTGAACAATTAAAGTATCTTACGCCATCGTTTTGATCAAAGTCCAAATGAACATACATTTGCAATTAATAGCAATGAAATAATTGTTGCATTAATAACAATGTTTCTTCTTTTATATATTTATTTTTCTTTTTCAGAATTGTTTTTGTTTATGTTATAATATCTGATTTGGTGCATGCATAAATGAGTAATTTTTAATATTTTTGACAAATAAATGTGTCTAAAATATGAATACAATAATTGAATGACAAAGAAATTAGTCGATTATACGATATTTATAGTAAATGGAATTAATGTATATTATAGGACTCGTTATTTTTATAGTTAATTAATTGAATTAAAAGTGTCTTTACGACTCGATAGCTAGTAAATGGAATAAAAGTCAAACATTAGACTTGATGCGTGTAAAAAATCAAATATTGTGCGTTTAATATGCATCATATAATTCACAACTAGTAACCCCTTTCTATTGTTTTGTGCTTATTTTCCCCCTTGTTATAGTGGAAAATGATAACTTCATCTTGATGTGATAATAACATTATAAGATTTTGTAATTTTGGAATACTTATACTTAATAATTATAATAATTAAACTATATTGTTTGCATGCTTAGAGACTTTCATGCATTTGCATAATATGCGTATTGTATTAAAAAATTAACTAGTTATCTTTATTTTGAGTAATAAACAGTACCAATATATTGGACGATTATGATCACAATCAACTTAGTATTTTCAAGACTCCTAACTTATAAAATATAGTTTTTGCTTATATTGGTGCATACTTGTCTTAAGTTGTACTTTTATCCTTATTAATATAATAAAACTAGTATTTTCCCGGCGCAACAGGTCCGTAAAACCCGGACGGTGGTAAAACCCAAACGTTGATACAGTAGGTCAACGTGAATTCGGTCGGTTTCGGTTACGTGCATTATCGTATCAAAACTAAGGCAAAAATAAAACAAAAAAATATGTATAAAAATTGGGGTGGACCAATGGCGTGGCGTCGGTCGGTAAAACTCAATCGTTGGTAAAATCTGACCATTATCGATCCCAGGCATTGAGGCAGTTGAGTCTACGCGAAATCAATCAGTTGTCATCATGTTCGTTACGGTACCGGAACAAAAAAACAAAAATCAGTATTCGGCTGGTTTTCATTACGGTACTGGAACTAAAGCAAAACGCGGCGAGTCTACACGAATTCGGTCGGTTTCCGTGGCGTTAGACACGATACCGTAACTAAAACAAAATTCACAATCGGCAGGTTTTCATTACGTTTATTATGGGCCGAAACTTAAAAAAAAACAAAAAAAAATGAAAAAAATACTACCACTGGGGTGCCGCAAAGTGGCCAATAGGGGCTTTGCGGCACAAAACTTCACAATTATATATATTAGATAATACGAAATATATACGAAATACAAATACTATTGAATATATATGCTCATAGTTTAATCTTTCAATCGTTTTATGTCAACAGAATAGCAAAAGCACAAGCATAATGCGTACAATCAAGTTAATGCTATGACATATACCGTAGATCAACCGCAAAATACTTTGGTGCAAAATTTAAGATACTTAAGAAATAGGGACCAAAACTATGGTCGAGTGTTCATTCACTAAGGAAAAGAGCCACAGTTGATTTGAAGGTACTACATTTATTTGGATGCAATATTTATTTAAGCACGCATTTCTTCATGTCACAAGCTACCAGGGCCGGCTCTAAGGGAGGGCCGAGTGGTCAACGGACCCTAGCCTGACACCCCAATAGGCCCAGATTTTTTTAAAAATATATATATATTTATGAAAAACAATATTTATATATAATGTTTAAAATTAATAAAACAACCACTAGTTTGGTTTAGTGGCAAATGTGTATGTCTTTCAATTAAAAGGTTGTGGGTTCTAATCTCACTTGAGATGTTTTAACCATATTTTTATAAATATAAAAAATAAAAAAAAAATTTTGCACAACCAAATCATAACCTAATAAGCCTATTTAAAAATTAAATTGTTTAAACCCAACAAAGTACTTTTTTTTACTTAAGGCTGAAAAAATTTTCCGCCTTTGACCCAAAATTTTTTAACCGTTTTCGGAGCGGGCCCTGCAAGCTACATTGCATCCCCCTTCTTAATTTGACCCTTAAGAAGCCCAAGTTGCGTATAGACGTATAGACATATTGTTTTAAAAACGATATGATAATGAATCAAACCACACATCAGGTTCAATCGGTTATACCAGTTGAGCTCGTCCAAAAAACTAAATAATTAATAACCTAATTACTTTAATATTACAATGAGTGTAAAATAGCAAACAAATATATTTTGACAAACATACCCATGCATAAATGTTTAATTTCTTTGATTTCTTATATAGATTAATTGGTGTTCTTTGCTAAACCAAAATAATGAGCTAAAGATTAAGAAATAACAAGGAGAAAGGATCATGTTCTCTTATATTGAAACCTTGACCCCACATCGAGGGATAGAAGGAAACATGCGGATTGCATGAGGAAGTTTCTATAAAGCCAAAAGGTCGTCAGTATTACATATCTTATGCCTTTTGCACAAAATGCCGAAGGTCCATCAATGGCTTTCACTTGTTTTTATCTGATTTATTTATAGGCTTAGACATTTTAAAAACTAGAATCCAACTTTTTTTATGGGACTTGGGTATTACACTATTATGAGTTTTGTAAAAATCAAGCATAGGCGGGCCTAATTGATAATTAAGCGCCATAAGCAAACAAATTTTTAGCTAAATGGTCCCATTATAGTAGGTTCAAATTGGACCAAATCGGATGTTTTATAATTTTGGGAAGGCAATCGGATATTGATTTTAACCCGTCAAACCATTGGTTTTTTCTCATTGATTTGTAATGGTTTACGTTTAATTGTTTATGTTTGAACCATAATACGTGAACTTTTAAGTTTTAAATGAACTTTTATATGTATAATCGCTAGTCCATACCTTATCACTTGATTAAAGCTAGCGAGTTTTACAACCATGCGTGTTGCTGTTCAAATAACTAGTAATGTATACTATGTTGTATATCCACATGTTTGTTATTTACATGTACGCTTAGCTTTTTTTAGTTACCTTTAAAGTGATTTACTAGTTTGCTTTAACCGTCAATAGTCCAATACTATCAGGATGCAACTTATTTTGTTGGCTTGTTTTTGGAATTGTACTAACAGAATCACACAAACTTTATGTTAATGATATTTTATACTTTAATTCGGTTAACAACATATAAAGTTAGGAACGGAGTTGAAATTTTCACAAATTTAGCATTTTGGAGTTTTTTTTTCCGAAGTATTGATGTCTGAGAAATCTTTTTTATAACTGAGCATGGAGTTTAAAAGTTTTAAAAAATAATGCAATCTTTATTAGTACCACAACTTGAAGGAATATAGAGCTGGTTAGGAAATGTAAGACTCAAATTATTGGGAATGTATAAGTTGCCGTTAATAACGACAACTTCTGTCATGTTTTTTTTCAAGTTGCCATTACTAATAGAAACTTATGGCAAGTTGCCAGTTAACAAAGGAAACTTCTGACAAGCTACCGTTAGTAATGGCAATTTCTATCAAGTTGTCATTACTAATAACAACTTCACATAAGCATAGTTAAATCAATTCTTGCTTTTAGTTATGGGTGATTGAAATGAATGAGTGAGTTAAACTTTAGGTTGAGAAAATAAATACATGCATGTAATAAATTGTTTAAAGATTCAACGAATAAAGATGCATGCATTTGTTTTACCAATTTTTAATTCCATATAACAATCAATATAAGTAGATGGGGCCCCATCGGGGGGGGGGGGGAGTATTTCAACAACTCACCATAGTACTTACTCCGTAACTTTATTAAAAAGTCTTGTTTTGCAAACTTGTCGTTACTAATGGTGATCCGCTACAATGGTGGGCCCTTAAACAACAATTTATTGTTTTTTAGCGGAGAGCACAAGGTGGATTATATTTTCTTCGATCCTTCAAAAATAAAAGACAGCGGGTTATTACGAGTCAGAAGAGGTATCGAGAAACTTTGGCATTTCATTCGTGAAAATCCTATTCCATAAAAAGTTATGGAATGCATAAATTTGGCTGATTTCGCTGGTGCTATTATGTGCGATAATAGAAGGGTTGACAATGCTTTGATATCCGTTTTGGTGGAGGGATGGCGGCCTGAAACAAACACAATTCATACGCCTTTTGGAGAGGTTAGAGTAACATTACATGATGTGGAAGTTTTGTGGGGTTTAAGGGTTGATGGGAATGAAATTTGTGACAGTTTTCAAAGTCTTTCACCAACATAAATTAAGAAAAAGATTAACGCTTTAACAAATTTTATATTGGAGGATAATGCTATTCATCATCAAAAGATAAATATGCCACGCGTGATAGAGATTTTAATTAAATCAAAATTTCCTGAAAATGCAATTGACGATCAGTGTCGTTAATGTGCCAGGACAATTATTTTTATTCTAATTGGTTCACACCTATTTCGGGTAAAGAGAGTAGTTTTGTCGATGCTAACTATTTAGTCTCTCTAAATGATTTATATACAAGTGGCGGTCTTAGTCGGGAAATGCCGTCTCAGCATATTTATATACTCATTTATCTAGGGCAATACATAATTCAGCTGGAGAGACTGGGGGTGCGATGTTTCCGATACAATTATGAAGGGGATGCGAGCCAAGCATAGTGACTGAGGATGAAATATAATATTTTTAAGCACCCATCATGTTAAAATTCAATTTTAGTTTTACTCATTTAATATAACTATATATTATAACAAATATATTCAAATCATACGGTCTGCTCCAGTTCGGCTTTATACCGTTTAGAAACTTTGAAACTATAAACCAAACTGTTTGGTACGGTTTGAAAGTTTTGAAACCGACCAACCGAAAGATAACCAAAAGAACCGACCATGAAGCCAAACCAATGATCAGTTCGAACAACTTCGTGGTTTCAAACCAAGTCGTTAACGACCATAGTTCTAAAGTTGGTAGCTTCATAGAATTTTTAAACAAACTTTTGTTTAATTAATTAATTTTATTCCATAAACATAACAGGTGGCAAAACACTTCATTAGTTCGTGAGGAGATACCATCGCATACTTTAACCATTTAAAACACTTATGTCATGAGAGTTTTATTACAAGCTTCATAAATCAGGACGTGATGACCGGAGAAATAGGGGTTTTATTCGTAGGAAACCCACCAAACGAGATGCAAAGCGGGCATGGGTTTCAAAATGATGGGGGAGGGCGTAAATACTCGTACGTGAAGATATACTATTCTTAATCTTTTAAACAGTTTTTCGAACAAAAATATATTTACTCATTTACATATGCAGGCAGGGAGACTTTGCGAGCCAAGTTTACTAGACAGCTGATGATCTAGATCTTAGAAATATGGCTTCTTGATATATGGGATATGCTAATATCCCATAGCATATGAGATATTTCCCAACGTTTGAAACAAACACCCCAGCTAATGAACTCCCTCACATGCTCAACGATTGCCAAGGAAATGAGCTCCACATCCTCGTTTTGCCAACACTGTGCAATCGAATCCGGGGGTTGAAGAAATGCATCCATCGTTTCCTAGTTATGTGGAACAGTGGATGGAGGGTTTGGTAGCCCGTTTCATGAAGATACAATAGATTGCGATGCCATTTCTGAATTTTTTTGATAAAATATAATAATTCAAGCTTATTTCAGCACATGCATTATCTACTTTATCACAATAAGTTGTTGGTCATCAAACGGCTAACTAAGTTTGTTTTGTTATCCTATTTTTCTGCATATGTACGTTAGGAATTAGCTCTATTTAATGAACCTTATGATTCTCTTGTAATCATCACTTTATCACTTTATCATTCAACAATAATCTCAGAGCAATTCCTTTTGATTTCTTGTAAAACCATCAAAGTGGCATCAGAGCCAGTAACAATCTGATCCGGCTCAATCCTCTAACCCTAATTCCCTCTTCAAAAAGAAACCCTAATTCCTCAGTCTCCAATTCATGGCTGAACAAACTAGCACGCTTCCCACAGCTCCAACTCCTATCCCCGTGTTTAAAGGGGAAGGCTATGAGTATTGGAGTGTTCGCATGAAGACCATTCTCAGATCACGAGACTTATGGGATCTGGTCACTGAAGGTGTCGATGAAGAAGAAAAAGATGCAGGAAAACTGAAGAATTCCCAGAAGAAAGATGCTCATGCTATGGCCATCATCCAACAGGCTATTCATGATCAACTTTTTTCACGCATAGCTGCTGCCTCCAGTGCAAAAGAACATGGGAAATACTCAAAATGGAATTTCAAGGAGATACTCAAGTGAAAGCTATCAAACTCCAGGGTCTTAGAAGAGAATTTGAAAACCTTGCTATGAAGGAAAGCGAGGCTGTTGGTGATTACTTTGGATGGGTCATGGCCCTTGTAAGTCAAAAACGGGCCTATGGTGAAGAAATATGCGACAAAACTGTTGTGTAGAAGGTACTACGTAGTTTAACTCCTAAGTTTGATTATGTAGTACCCTCCATAGAGGTTGGTCATGATCTCTCCAAACTCACTCCAGTTAAACTAATAGGGTGTTTGCAATCACAAGAAGAGAGGATGAATTCTAGAACCACTGCTGAGAAGTCACAAAATGCAGGAGATGAGCAAGCCCTTCAGGCTATGCAAGATGGGAATAGATCATTCAGAAATTCATCAACCTTTAGGGGAAGAGGTAGATCTTCTTTTAGAGGTAGAATAAAGGGGAGAAATCAAGGTGACAGAAACAAGATCCCACGATGCACCAATTGTAACAAATTGGGTCATGTGATAAAAGAGTGTTGGTTTTTAGATGAACAACCAACTGCTAATGTGGCTGCCGACTCTGATGATTCTTATCAAGAAGGGGAACAAAGGCTATTTATGGCGTTGATTGAAGATCAGATGTCACTAATGGCTGATAGTGCTGGTAATATCACTCCTTCTCATTTGTGGTTCCTTGATTCTGGAGCATCTAATCACATGACTGGATGTAAGGAAAGTTTTACAATTATGGATGATAAATTTAATGTCTCAATTAGACTCGGAGATAAGAAAACATTGGTTGTAGAAGGCAAAGGAACTGTGAAGATCACTACTCCAAATGGATCATCTAGATTACTTGATGATGTGTATTTTGCTCCTCAATTAGGCTACAACTTGTTAAGTGTTGGCCAATTGATGAGGAAAGGCTATTCCTTGCTCTTTGATGATGGTAAATGTACTATAAAGAGCAAGTCTTCTGGGTTGATCCTTATGCATGTTCCACTTCAGAACAACAACATGTTCCTATTAAATGCTGCTGATGCTGCTGATGAGAAAGAAAAGATGATCAGTGAAGTTAAAAAATCACCCATAGATGATCGATCTTTGTTGTGGCACAAAAGGTACGGTCATTATCATTTCCAGAGTCTTAAATTGATGCATGATAAGCACATGGTCATGGGATTACTAACTATACAACATGCTAACAAATGTGAAGGTTGTGTAGTTGGTAAGCAGGCCAAAGAAAGTTTTCCTTTTAAGTCATGGAGGGCAACTAAGCCTCTTGAGTTGGTCCATTCTGACATATGTGGTGCCATGCAGGCCACCAGTATGGGTGGTAGTAATTATTATATACTTTTCATTGATGACTACACTAGGATGGTTTGGGTGTATTTCATCAAAGAAAAGTCCGAAGCTTTTAGTAAATTCAAAAGCTTTAAACTCATGGTAGAGAAAGAAAGTGAATATTCAATTAAGGTTTTAAGATCGGATAGAGGGGGAGAGTATACCTCTAACGAATTTACTATCTTTTGTGAATCTTTTGGTATTAAAAGGGAGTTAACCGTACCCTATACACTTGAACACAATGGTGTGGTTTTTTGTGAATCTTTTGGTATTAAAAGGGAGTTAACCGTACCCTATACACTTGAACACAATGGTGTGGTTGAAAGAAAAAACAGAACTATCATGGGTATGACTAGAAGTATGATGGAACAAATGAATCTCCCTAATCAGTTTTGGGCAGAAGTGGTTGCCACATCTGTCTATCTCATTAATATAGCAACCACAAAAGCTGTTAGAAATAAAACACCCTATGAAGCCTGGCATCTTAAAAAACCTTCTGTGAATCACTTAAGGGTGTTTGGGTGTGTTGCTTATGGGCTTATACCTACTCAATTCAGAAGGAAGCTGGATAAACGATCTGAAAATGTATCTTCATAGGATACTCTTCTCAAAGTAAGGGGTATAGGTTGTATAATCCATTTACCAAAAAGTTTATCACTAGAAGAGATGTTACCTTTATGGAGAAAGAAAAATGGGCATGGCACAATACATCCATTGAAACCTCTCAAACCTATTACACCGATCCTTTCCCTACTATACAAGAACATGATCCTCTCATTCCTAATAATATTACCACTCATGATACACAAAGTCCTATCCAAAACCAAACTCCTAACCAAACCATCTCTCAATCTGCCTCTAATCAACCGACACCTAGCCGAACCACTTCCACAAATCAAACCAAGAACCAAACTACTCCACTCTCAAATTTACCCGACTCTTCACAAAACAATCCTACTATACCCTACACTCCTGTGCCCAGAAGACAAAGATTGAAAGGTCTTAATGATGTGTATGATGAAGCTGAAGAAGTAGATATTGGTGAAGATTTTTATGCCTGCCAATTTGCTCTTACTGCCACAGATCCTGTCACATTTGAAGATGCTTGCAAGAAACAAGAATGGTTGGTTGCCATGAAAGAAGAGATAGATGCCATAGAAAAGAATGATACTTGGGAACTTGTTAAGGTTCCTTGTGGCAGGAAAGTAGTGGGTTTGAAGTGGTTGTTTAAAACTAAAGTTGGTTCTGATGGGAGAGTTTTAAGGCATAAGGCTAGACTTGTAGCTAAGGGATACAGTCAAATAGCCGGTATTGATTACCAAGAAACCTTTGCTCCCATAGCAAGGTTTGAAACTATTAGAGTTGTGCTAAGTTTGGCTGCTCAAAGAGGTTGGAATGTTCACCAGTTGGCTGTAAAATCGGCCTTCTTGAATGGAGAGTTAAGTGAAGAAATCTATGTTGAGCAACCTTGTGGTTTCGAAGTAGAAGGGAAACATGACTATGTGTACAAGCTCAGAAAGGCATTATATGGCCTAAAACAGGCTCCTAGAGCCTGGTACTCAAAGATAGACAAGTACTTCATCAGCAATGGTTATAAAAGAAGTGAGAATGAGCCAACACTCTATGTTAAGAATGCTGCAAGCAAAGAGGTTACGTACATATGTCTTTATGTTGATGACATTATATGTACATGTGCTTCAGCTAACTTAATTGCATAGTTCAAAGAAGGGATGAAACAGGCCTTTGAAATGTCTGATTTGGGCTTGTTAAAGTTCTTCCTTGGTTTGGAAATAAAGCAAACTAGGGAGGGTTTGTTTATTAGTCAAGAAAAATGTGCAAAAGGCTTGATTTCCAAGTTTGGTTTGTTAAAATGTAACTTTGAAGAAACTCCTATGAACACTAGTGAAAAGTTACAATTGGAAGATGGTGCTGATGAGTGCAATGAGGCTGTGTACAGGAGCCTAGTAAGTGGCTTAATTTATCTAACTCACACTAGACCGAATCTGGTCTATGCTGTGGGCATTATCTCAAGGTTTATGCAATCTCCTTCCAAAATACGCTATGGTGCAGCTAGAAGAATCCTAAAGTATGTGGTAGGAACTATCAATTTCGGGCTATGGTATGAAAGAGGTGTTGAAATAGAACTTAGTGGGTTTGCAGATAGTGACTGGGCCAGCTGCCCCGATGACAGAAAAATCATTTCAGCTTGTGTTTTTACTCTTGGAAGTGGTGCAGTGACTTGGAGCTCAAAGAAACAGTCAACGGTTGCCTTATCCAGCACCGAAGCTGAGTATATTGCAGCCACTGCACCACTTGTCAGGCTTTATGGTTGAGAAGAATAATGGAAGATTTGGGCCTAGCTCAGTCAAATGCTATAGTCTTGTACTGTGATAATAGGTCTACTATCAATTTGAGCAAGAACCCGGTGATGCATAGTCGTTCTAAGCATATAGAACTAAAGCATCACTTCATTCGTGAGATGGTGAGTCAAGATCAGGTCATACTTAAGTATTGCAAGACCAATGAGCAGCTGGCAGACATGTTGACAAAGGCTTTAGCCCGAGAAAAGTTTGTGTTCTATCGTCATTGGCTTGGAGTCAAGGAGCTTGAATCAAGGGAGGGTGATAAAATATAATAATTCAAGCTTATTTCAGCACATGCATTATCTACTTTATCTCAATAAGTTGTTGGTCATCAAACGGCTAACTAAGTTTGTTTTGTTATCCTATTTTTCTGCATATGTACGTTAGGAATTAGCTCTATTTAATGAGCCTTATGATTCTCTTGTAATCATCACTTTATCACTTTATCATTCAACAGTAATCGCAGAGCAATTCCTTTTAATTTCTTGTTATTATAACTTTGTTAAAACCATCATTTTTAACCCAAGTTCGAATGAAACTTTTGTGTCCCTTCTATACCAACTCCCATATGACAACTTGGATGCATTCAACAATCCTAGGATTTTTAATGCCCCAATAACAAGGCCAGCACAACAGCTTTGGGCTAATCAATTAACGGGAAGGAGAAACATTGAAACAACCTAAATGCATATGCGAACTCCGAGGATGTTGATGGTATGTAGTCTGCCATTTCTTGTTATTTGTATTTGATTCAATGTATGAACTAGTATTAATAAAATAAATTAACTGGGTGTAATTATGCAGTTAGCATATTAGGTGAACCCCATTTCGAACGTGGTATGTTTCTTTGCAAAGTACTCTAGTGAGAGATGTCGGTTGAGAAAAAACATGGTGAAAGACATGATCCGTATGAAGCATAGAACGGTCCAGATTCAGACTATGATCTAGATGATGAAAATATGGCGGACAAATTTGTATGCCAATCGGTTAGCAAGCGACCATGCATTATATATGTGATTGTGGAAGAAAATATGGCAGACAAATTTGTATGCCAAACGGACTATGTAGTCATTTTCAAAAGTAGCTGTAATATTTTTATGTCATTTTCATAAGTGGTTGTAATGTGTTGTACTGCTTAACGTTTATTTTATGTTTCAGTATTGTATGTTGAAGTAATTTTTTGTGCTAGTAGTAAAATAATACTAATACATAACCATTATATTGGATAAAGGTTAAAACTGGTTTACAAATTGTTACACCATATGTTAAGCCATTAACATAAAATACGTGCGTCACAAACTTAAATACCGATACATAACAATGGCAATTATAAGTACTAGGAAGAAAATCCAGCTTATAAGTAGTCGATGCCTCAATCTGACTTTCTGCTACTCTAATTTGGAGGTCCATCTCCAATTCCTTCTTCGCAATCTCCAATTGCTTATTTGTAACATTCTTTACTTTTCACACCCGAAAACCCGACCCATTTTGAATTTTCGGTTTTGTGTATATATATGTGTGTGTGTGTGTGTTATAATGTTCTCAACTTTCATTTCATGCAACATTCGTTAATTTTTCTTTATTCGAATTTGTATTCGTTAAACCGGCCGTTTTTCGTATTCTTGTTCATCGTTAATAATTAATAAAATATTCGCGAGGATTTTACATTTATCGTTGTTCGTTCTTATTCATTTTGTTCAATAACCGAAACCCTGAGGTTTAGAGTTTTATTAAAATTAATCGAGTTGCGAACTATACAAAATATTCAAGTTTTATAAATCCTTATTTCATTTATAACATGTTTTCAAGTTCGGGATCCAAATTGTAATTATACTATAATTTTTTATCTTAAAACAAATTGAAAGTTCGAGGTTTAAATTGTAAATATATATTAATTATGATCTTACAAGAACTTTGAAGACCAAGGGCCTTTTGTGTAAATTGGATTTAAATTAATATATTTTAAAAACCCAGCCATCCCCCCCCCCCTCTTATGCTCGTTTTTCTGGCAAGGCAATCCGACGATCAGAAACGCCGCCTACGAGCCCCCAAACACCCCAATATCGTGTTTTTAACTCAATTAAATTTTCGTAATGGTTTCACACTAATACAACAAACTTAAGTCATCCTCTAAAATGTTCAATCTTCGTTGAAGAGGTAGGTCCCAGCAGAGCCCAGTTGGACCCGCAAGACTCACCTTGAAGATGGACGTTTGCGCAAGGACCAACTGGTTCCGCAGGACCCACCATGCTCAGAGATGAAGACCTTACGCGCAGTACGCCAGCTGTTCCCGCAGGGAAAGCCTCCCAATGGTGAAGTATCCCGCCTGTCCCCGCAGCTGCGGATACAAGCCATCAGGGAAGGCTACCCGCACTAATAGCAAGGCTACACGCACAAGGCACTAAATAATTCAGTGTCACCTGAAGGAATGAGCAAGGCGGGAATACTCCCGCCTAAATGAGCCAGTCCGTATGCTTCTGGAAGATCTTTTGTACTATACCTGCCAAGGTATGGACAAAATAGACAAGATCTGACCAAAGCAGCCCATGAACCAATCACAGGGTGACAGCTCACCGACAACAGTACGAGGAGGAGCATGCTCTAGTACTGTTTGTCACTATTAGCCGCTGCCTACTCACCAACCCTTGTCGAGGCACGCACATAGCCTGCAGTTGGTGGAAAGGGAACAATACACAGCCGGCCTTGTCACTATCAGCCGCTGCCTACCCACCAACCAGCATGGCACGTGCGTAGCCCATAGTTGGTAGAACAGGAATATTATACAGCTGGCTGTACCTGCTTGGAAATCTACCTTCGGCTATAAATACTCCAACACCTTGGAACGGTAGGATCATCTGGTATTTTACCTTCACTAGCTATTTCTCTCAATATACACTTATATTCAGAGCAATCTAGTCTGATTCTCACGCCGGAGGGTGGTCACAAGGAGGAACCCCCCCTTCTCAGTGACGAGCTCACGGTGTCTGTTTTGCAGGTCATCTGAAGAACATCATTCTTTGCCGGACCTAACCCTCGTGGGAAACATTACTTAACCCCCCAGATTATCCGTAATCTGCCCGGGGTAGATCAGTGTTTCTTCATTGGCGCCATCCGTGCATAAAAGCTAGAACTAATTCTCAGTTTTTTCAAAATTTCTGAAGAAATGGTTAACGTTTCTCCGGTCCCAAGGCCAGTAAGTGACCAGGAAACCCCGGTAACCACAACCCCAGCTACTGGGGGGAACACCGGCGGTTATACAAATTTTACGAACACTACCCCGGTTACCCAAGCCGGGGCAAGTGCAGTAAACAATATTTCACTGGGGTTCACTGATGCCCAGTTGGAGAAACAGGCGAGGCTCCCTCGCCAAACACTCGATCAAGTTAAGGCGTGGGCCGAAGCACGTCAGAAAGAGTTCCAAGCTGAGTTGGATGAACGCTTGCGTTCACTCCAACAGGCTGACGAATTCGGAAATACTCGACAACAGCTCAACATGAACAGTGAGTACGAGTACTCGGACAATGATCGGGAGGAATCCGACACCGACGCAAACCCTTGCCACAGGGCGAAAGGGAAGCGTAAGGAAACGGACTTCCAACCAAGAAGGAATTTTGGAGAAACCTTCAAACCAAGGAACGCGGGAGGAAACCCACGTGACTTCTCCAAAACCTTTAGACCAACTGCCGCAAATGCGGGAAAGTCCAAGTTTGCAAGGGACATTGCGGAAGCAATCGCCCCGAGAAGTGCCAAACAGATGTCCAACATCGGTACTTATGATGGTCTATCTTACCCAGACGATCACATGAACAGATTCATAGCGGGGGCAACCGTCAGTAATTGGACGGAACCCACGTGGTGTTATATGTTCCAAATGACGCTGGTTGGAGCGGCCAGGGCGTGGTTTGATCGTTTACCGGTCCACCACATCTATGATTGGGCGGACTTTCAACAAAAGTTCAGCCAACACTTCAGTCAACAGAGGAAATATACTGAAGAGCAGTGGACGATCCTTAACTGCGTGAGAGAGGAAGATGAATCTTTACTAGACTTCATCACTCGCTTCAACTCCAAAAAGCTGAGTCTGGGCGACATAAGTGAAGATCTTGTTCGCAGCCGCTTTAATCCAGGGTGCCGAATACCCAGAGCTTATCCGCACGCTGAACGGGTAAGGACGGCATGCCATCCACATGGGATGCCATCATGACGGCGGCCAAGCGCTTTGCCGAGACGGAGAAGCAATTGGGTAGGGACCTTCCCCAGAGTACACATCTCTACACGCAGAGGACCAGATAAAACAATGTTCGGATCGCCCGGCAGAACAAAAAGAGGAAGCTAGGTATTTGGCAGTCAAGGGTAAACTTTGACACCTCATCCAGCTCTCGCCCTCTTGCTGGCGGAAGGGATAACACGCACCCTTCAAGCCAAAAACACCGGTGGACGCCACTCACCAAAAGCGTCACGGAGATATTTGCAACCGAAAAACTCCCATGGCCAAAAGCTCCAATGATCCGGCAGCGACCTAATGTGGATCAGAGCAAATCCTGTGACTTCCACGGGACAAAGGGTCACAACACTGAGGAGTGTACATCCTTGAAGGATGTTGTTGAAACATTCGTCAAGGATGGAAGACTTACGCACCTCGTGGCATCAATCAAGAATGGAGGGAGGAATGAGAAACGGTACAAAGGAAATGGACGAAAGCCCGTTGACATCAGCATCCACATGGTTCATACTAACATCACAGGAAGAAAAAGACGAATGACAGAACCATGCGCGTGGAAGGAAGCTGAGGTGCGCTTCCCGCGAGTGCCAGGAGGACCCAGCAAAGAAGGCCCTATCGTCATCAAAAGCCAGCTGGGGCACTACATCACTTCACGCACTCTTGCTGACAACGACGCCTCGTCAACGGTGATGTACAGGCAGTTCTTCGACAAGCTAGATGACGAAGACAAGGAACGCCTGGAAACGGTCTGCGTCTCGATGGAAGGGTTCGACGGCAGCACAAACACCCCCCTGGGTATCCTATCTTTCCCCGTCACTCTCTCGGACGGGAAACACTCCCGCACAGAAGATGTGGACTTTGTCGTAATGAGGAAGCCACACCACACATACGACATTCTCTTCGGGAGAGACGGGATGGCAAGATTCAACGCCGTGGTATCTTCAGTCCACGGCATGATGGGATGGCCAACAGCTGAAGGTGTAGCGATGATCACCGGCATTCCCCAGGTATGCATCGCATCTGTCTCATCTAAACCCAAACCAAAGATGGCTAAACCAACCATCACCGAACCAGAAGAATGGGCCTTCAATGGCAAATACCCTGACCAGGCCGTTACCATTGGCCCAACAGTCATTGATCCCACGCGCACCTTACTCAAATGCTTACTACTGAAAAACGCTGACATCTTCGCATGGACACCAGCTGACATGACTGGTGTACCTCGAAGTAAGGCAGAGCATAAGCTGAAGTGTGACCCGACTTTTACGCCAGTCATACAAAAGCGCAGAGTAATGGGGGCGGAACAAGCTAACGCGTGTAGAACCCAAGTCAAAGAACTCCTTGACGCGGGCATCGTACGCGTTAGCAGATATCAAACATGGGTTGCAAATCCCGTTATGGTACCGAAGAATAACAAACAATGGCGCATGTGCATAGATTTCAAAGACTTAAACAAAGCATGCCCCAAAGATTGTTATCCGTTACCCGAAATTGATCTTAAGGTAGATTCGTTAGCACCGTTTCGCCTTAAATGCTTCCTGGATGCGTATAAGGGGTATCATCAAATCCACATGGCCGTTGATGATCAGGACAAAACCGCTTTTCGGACGCCCGATGGCACATTTTGTTATCAAATGATGCCATTCGGACTTAAGAATGCCGGGCCCACATATCAACGCCTGATGGATGAAGAGTTCATTGCCCAAATTGGGAGGAACTTGGAAGTCTACATGGATGACTTGGTCATCAAAAGCCCTGACGCAGAAGCGATGTTGAAAGACATTGAAGAAACTTTCAACACGCTCAGGAAGATAAACATGAAGCTCAACCCGAGCAAGTGTTCCTTTGGGATGGAAGAAGGGAAGTTCTTAGGGGTCATCGTCCCTAAAGATGGCTTCAGAGCGAACCCTGAAAAGGTCGAAGCCATTATCAAAATGGAATCACCTACTACCATCAAGCAAGCTCAGACACTGAATGGACGACTAGTTGCACTTAACCGCTTTTTGGCAAACCATGCGGATAAGTCGTTTCCTTTCGTGTCAACATTGAGGAAAACGCACTTCCGCTGGACACCAGAAGCGGAAGCAGCTTTTCAGGAGATTCGGTCACTCTTGATTGAACTCCCAACGCTCACAGCACCAGAAGCGGGGGAGGAATTAATCCTATACCTTTCCGCCACAGATAGAGCAACCGGAGCAGTCCTGCTAGCAGAGCGGAAAGGCATCCAGATGCCAATCTACTATGTTAGCCGTGTCCTAACAGACGTAGAAACCCGGTACTCC
The DNA here is from genome assembly GCF_021521415.1 of Bidens hawaiensis. Classification (NCBI taxonomy): domain Eukaryota; kingdom Viridiplantae; phylum Streptophyta; class Magnoliopsida; order Asterales; family Asteraceae; genus Bidens; species Bidens hawaiensis. Next base: position 62,506 of record NW_027496568.1, on the reverse strand, counting down.
ACCCTGGAAAAATTAGTCTTAGCACTTGTACAAGCTTCACGCAGACTGAGACGATATTTCCAGGGTCACCCAATCACCATTCTCACCAACTTCAAACTCGCAAACGTTCTAGGCAAACCCGAATTATCGGGACGTCTAGCCAAATGGGCAATTGAGTTGGGGGAATATGCGATAAAGTACAAGCCAAGACCAGCTATGAAAGGCCAGGTCCTGGCCGACTTTATTGCAGAAGTCCCCGCTTCGCGGGAGAAAGAGTGCCAGGAGAAGGCTCAACCCTCCCCAGCACAGGACATCAATGATGTCTGGCGACTCTACACTGATGGAGCAGCCAGCAATGAGGGTTCAGGCGCAGGGTTGAAATTAACCAACCCAGCAGGCCAAGAATACACTTACGCTATTCGACTGGACTTTCCAAGTACGAATAACGAAGCCGAGTACGAAGTATTCTTGGCAGGGCTGAGAATTGCGCGTAAAATGGGAGTGAAAAACTTGGAAGCCCACGTAGATTCCATGTTAGTAGCCAATCAGATAAACTGAACGTACACGGCCGTGAACGACACAATGGCCTTGTACCTCGCACAAGCAAAAACCCTTATGCGCGATTTTAATGATTGTAAAGTCATACACGTCAAGCGTAGCGAAAACAAATCTGCGGATATGTTAAGCAAGCTTGCATCATTAGCCTTCACCCATTTGGGAAAGGACATCCGCATTGAACTCCTTGAAGCACCATCAGTCCCTCACAAGGAAATTTGTGTCATCCAAACCGGTACAGAAACGTGGATGACACCAATAATAAATTACCTTGCATCGGGTATACTACCAGAGTCAAAAACACAGGCAAGAAAAATACGTTGTAAAGCATTAAACTATCAACTCATTGATGACATCCTCTACAGACGTAACTTTCTTGGCCCACTCTTAAGATGCGTGGACAACCAAGATGCTGACTACCTCCTAAGGGAAGTACACGAAGGCATCTGTGGAGTACACGCTGGTCCACGCGCTGTTGTAGCTAAGCTAAACAACGCGGGATACTTTTGGACGGGGATGCATATGGATGCGCTGGCATACATCAGAAAGTGTAGGTCTTGCCAGCTCTACGCACCCAACACGCATCGCCCGAAGAATGAACTTGTTCCAGTCACCTCTTCATGGCCATTCCAGAAGTGGGCCATCGATGTGACAGGCCCATTTCCTACAGCAGCAGGAAACGTTCAGTTACTAGTGGTAGCCATCGACTACTTCACCAAGTGTATAGAAGCAAAACCCTTTGCCCAAACAACCGCAAAACATATTAAAAAATTTATTTGGGAATTTATTATTTGTCGTTTTGGACTTCCACAGACTTTGGTGAGTGATAACGGCACCAACTTTGCTGACAAGAAGCTACAAAAGTGGCTAGAAGAACTTCAAATCACCCACACCTTTACCTCAGTGGCACACCCGCAAGGTAACGGTGAGGTGGAAAGAGCAAATAAAAGCATCGTCTAAGGCATAAAGAAAAGACTCCTGGAACACAGATCCGGCTGGGTAGACGAAGTTCCACACGTCCTTTGGGCAAACAGAACGCTGAAAAAGGCCAGTACGGGAGAAACCCCGTTCAGCCTCACTTATGGCACTGAAGCCATGGTCCCAGTCGAAATTGGTTTACCCTCACCAAGGGTCTTGATTCAGCCAGAAGACAATGATGCGGAAAGACGGTTAGACCTTATGCTAACCGAGGAACGCAGAGACTTAGCCGCAGCGCGTGAAGAAAACTACAAGCGACAAATGCAAAAGTACTACAACACTCGGGTAAAACTCTGCAACTTCAATGTAGGAGACTACATATTGCGTAACAACGAGGCTTCAAACCAAGAGCGCCCGGGAAAACTGGCACCGGTCTGGGAAAGACCATACATTATCAAAGAAGTTTTGGGAAAAGGCGCATACCGGCTCGAAAGGCTCGATGGCACTCCTATCCCAAGAACATGGAACGGAGCTCAATTACGCAAATGTTACATGTAGATCAATTCCAAACTTGTAAAGAAAAGGCCTAGAGCCACTTCTAATGGAAATGATTCTCCTTTCAGATTGTGTTGATAGCCTTACCTTTATACTTATGAACTTCCCACGCTGATATGCCGGTATTCACCGCATAAATATGGGAAGAAGTAAGTCGTTGCGTGTGGAAGGCGGCAAAATCCGCATAAACACATAAAACGGTAAAAATTTCTAAGGAAAACCTTCACGCAGGTCAGCTATAAGTAAAGTTTAGTCATCCCAATAAATGAAAGTGACGGTCCTACCCGCACAATCATGATAAAGGAAACTGAACATTGACCTATTGGCAACCGCGCGTCGAAAGGTTAACTTATTCAAAACACTTAGAAAAATTTCAAAGGAAAAGATGAGGAAAACTTCCACGCAGGTCAGATATAGGTAAAGTTTGGCCATCCTACTAAGTGCAAGTAACGGTCTTATCCGCACAATCACGAAAGAGGAAGCAAAACTTTAACTTATTTCCTGCCACGTTGAAAATTTAACTTATCTAAGTACTAAAGAAATTGCTAAGTTAAATCAAAATATGCGTGAAATAAACAAGGCAAGGCATTAGCAAATAATCTTTATTCCATCAAAATTCAAATATTACAAAGATTGCTGGGTACATACCCGCATACAAAAGAAGCTATACAAAAATAAAAATCTACTCTAATGGTGGAAAGGGATCTAAAGGATCAAGCTTCAGGACCACTTCCACTTGGACCCGCCCATCAGTAGAGTGTGGCGGTTGAAGGAAAGCTTTAAGGATAGCTAGCCCATCATCAGCAGCAGCAATCTCGTTCACCTTCTCCACCACCGGATGCGGGAAGGCAGCATACTGATTCACTGCTTGGTCATACGCAGCTTCAGTATCCACATTGTAAAGAGGGAAGTTGGAAGGCGGGATGCCTTGTTCAACAAACCCTAGACCAAGCAGGAAGCCAGCCTTTTCCCCATCCTCATGAGAAGCGTTGAGGGCTGCGCTCATCGCATCGTCATATGATGTGTTCGTAAACACCCGATGCACAACCTACAAAACAGAAGTTTGTCAAACTCAAGAGTAAGGAAAAGCGTAAAGAAGTTAGAAGTTAGGAAGCTGCGCATACCTGCGACAACGCTTCTCGAAGAAGCCATTCCTTGGCAACCAGAGCCTCCTGGAGGGCAGCTTGAGCTTCATTACGGGCGCGTTCGGCTTCGTTCTTTGTGAGGTTGGCAAGCAACACATCTTTGGCTGCAGCCTCTTCGACGCCCTTTAGCTTACGCTCAGTGTGGTCAAGCACCCCCCTCTGGTCCAAGATCTCTTGGAGCTTCTTGGCATCTTCCATGGCCAAGGCATCATGAGCCTGCTGGAGCCTCTCCAATTTGGCTTTAAGTTCCTCATTTTCGATGCGTAGAGGCTCAGCAGCAGCTTCAGCCTTGGTGGCCCTCTCGGTTGCGTTCCATGCAGTTTCCTTGGCCAGCCTAAGCTGTTCGTTAACAGCTTGGGCAGCCTTGGAACGGGCCTCCAGATGAGCCTGAACGTCAACCTCAAGGGCCTTGAAGGCCTTCTCCTTTTCCGCAGCAACGGCGGCAAGCTTTGCGTTCTCCTCCCGGATAGCCCGCGCCTGAGCCACTTCAAGGCTACGCGCCGTCTTCAACTTGTCGTTTTCACGACAAAGTAGCTCGACGCGCGGCTGCATCCGGGCGAGAAGGATTCGGAGCTCGTTGGACAGCCTACCTTCCTGGTAGCTGGCCATGGCCTCCCCCAGCGCACCGCTTGGGGCGGCGTGACGCGCCCATTCGACGCAGTCCTCAGCAGTCCGGAGGGTCGTTCCCCGGCGGATCTTCCACCGAGGAGCGTACACCTCGTTGGAATCACGAACTGCAATAAAACAAAAAACAGTTAAGAGAAAGAAATGATGAAAGGGATATAGGCCAAAATAACCCTACGCACCTGTAGGGTCGACAACAGGCCGATAGCCACCAAACCCATCACCTGAACCTAAGGGATATCCATCCAAAAGGTCAAGGAGACGGGAAGGAGGCAAGGATTGGCTAGACGCCCCAACCCCAAACGTACCTGAAGGACTGGCCGTAGTCGCAGGCGCCGGAGGAGACACGGTGGAGGCTGCCGCGGTGGAAACCAACGGAGGTGAACTCATCGGAGGTGAACTCACAACCATGGCCGCGGCTGCGGAAGAACCCGCAAGAAAAATCACCGCCGGCTCAGTGACGGATTCGGCGAAAATGGCACTGACAGCCGGCGGGGATAAGGTTACAGCTGGAACAGTTGGCTCAACGGGATGAGCAACTGAACCAGTACTGCAAGCAGGCGTAGCCGCCTGGGTCATCGCCTCGGGTAGGTTGACCAAACCTACCTTCATGGGTCCAGAACCGCTCCTCCCCGCATCGCTTTGGAATGCAGTTGCATCCACGCCTGCATGAAGACAAGACATTAAAAACATTGCCAGAAAGATGAAGTTAAAGCTATTAAGTTTACACTTACGAGTCCTCTTGAGCTTGAAGGTGCGAACAGGCGGGGACGAACCCGATGGAGCCGGCCTCTTCACGCCGGTCACCGTCGTCGTCCGGGGCTGCTCGGAGGTGACAGCCGTCTGAACCTCCGGAACAGTTGTCTCACCACCAGGGTTCCCCGCCACCTCCTCACTTTCGGTCTCTGAGTCAGACCGATTCACCGGATCGGCAGTAGAGGCAACCTTCGCCTTGCCCTTCCCACCGGCAGCCTTCTTCTTCCTCGCCAAGAAAGGACCATCTGCGGATTCCTCATCAGAAGATGACAAAATTAGAGGAATTCCCGCAGAGGTTTCAGCATTGACAGGGCGAGGGTTAAAAAGTTCTTTACCTGGCCGCCTGGCGCTCAGGATCTCGTGGCCTGGCGGGTAGACCTCCACGAACCGATCCGCCGTTTGCTCAAGGATGGGCAACTCGTTCTCGTCAAGAGCGCGAGTACCCATCTGAGCAGGACCACCAGCCTCCCGCGGCTGCAGAAGAGACTGCAAGTCGTTTCCCTCTGAAAATAAAGAGACGGTTAGAACAAAAACCTAACCTAGCAAAAAAAATAAAGCATACCGTAAGGGACAGAGTTCAAACCGTATTCGAGGACAATCGGCACTTGCGGAGTCTCAGAGCCGGCATCCTTCCATACCCGGCTCATCCCGAGCATCACCATCCCGGACTCCGCAAACCGGTAAACCGGAGTCTGGATCCGGGAAATCTTGGAGAACCATTCCGCCTCCTGGTAGTTGGAGGCGTGAAGGTTGGGGAGTGCTCTCCCGTTCTTGAATGTCATCGCAATAGGGACGACACGGGCAGAGATGTAGAAGAACTCCCGCTTCCAAGACCGAAGACTGCGCTCGGTGGCGCAAATCTTCAGACCCTTGATCCGGTTGACCAGGGTGTACCACCCTTGGATGCACCTCCAGGAGTAGAAGGTCATCAGGCGGTCGACATGGGGCTCTACACCCATAATGAGGCACACCCACTCGAAATGGCGGATCTTCGCGATCGCCATTGGGTGTACCTCCGTCAAGTGTACACCGTGTCTCTCCAGAACACGGTACACAAACTTCGTCAATGGGAACCTCAGATTCCCATAGACGAAGAATGTAGCGTACACCCCTATCTTGCCCTTGGGGGCATCGTACACCGTCTGATGAGGCTCCGGAAACTCAGGCTCGAAAGGCTCGAGCATGAACTTCCGGACGATGTACTGGTAGAGGTCAATAGGAAGAGCGCACTAGCACTCGCCAGCAGTGCTCTTGTCGTCCTTTTCGGACGTCGACGTCGGGTTCTCGACGAACAACTCAGACTCCTCGGCAGTGGCCTCAAAATCACGGGTAGAAGACATGTTTTGGATGTACAGAACAACGATTTCAGAAGAATGCTCAACGGAATAGTGAGTATTCACCGGAAATCGTTTAGAAGATGAAGAGAGAAGTGAAAGTGTGGACTAAGGTGCACCCTCTCGCCCTTTATATACTCATCGCAATTAATGCGATGAATTTAATGCGGAAGAGAGAGAAATCGCAGGTGCAATGAAACTATGACACGTGGCAAAGAGCAAGCTGGCAACAGCTGTTGAAAGGACGCGTGCCATAAATTTCGCGGCCACGCGCCCGAAAAATCGCGCCCACGCGCCTGAAAAAGCGCCTGGAATGACCATATACTGTCACGTCGCCATAACTTCCTGCACGTCCTGACACTGTCAGAAGAAACCGTCGGACGACGTTTCAACAGTTTGGACTGTTCTTATCCTTTCACCAACTCTTCGAATTTCAAAAAGATTTAAAAGTAAGCGGGAAAATACCCCTTACCTTGGCAACCAAGTAACTATAAGACAGGTGCGAGTACAGTGTCAAGGCAAAACCCTTCACATACTTAGCACCCGCAGGGAATTGAAGCCAGGAATACCTTGGAAGTAAAGTAACTATAAGACGAGTGCGGGTACAGTGTCAAGACGAAACCCTTCACATACCTAGCACTCCTCAGGGAATTGAAACCAAGAAGGATCTTCCGGGCCATGCTTGCGGAAACGGGAATAACATCCCCGCATAGTGGGAACGTCGAGAACTAGATTGTTTGAAGCTCCAAGATGGAATTGGTTGTTTTAACATAATTGATCACTATGTTCAAAACTACCAAAACCTCATGGAGAATCTACACAAGTGGAACTCAACGCTCCTGACTTGCGAGGAGGTTACACACCTACCCGCATCATACCCAAAGATCAAGCAGAAAAGTCGGGAATTTCTGCGTGACATTAGGAAAACCGCGGGAAGAATCCCCACGGACAACCTTAAAACCAAATACTTTTCAAAATCCCTTTTAAGTCCAAAGTTCACCTCACTTATTAACAATTCATGAGAAGAACATTGGACTGGGGGGACTTGAAGAGGTAGGTCCCAGCAGAGCCCAGTTGGACCCGCAAGACTCACCTTTAGAGGGACGTTTGCGCAAGGACCAACTGGTTCCGCAGGACCCACCATGCTCAGAGATGAAGACCTTACGCGCAGTACGCCAGCTGTTCCCGCAGGGAAAGCCTCCTAATGGTGAAGTATCCCGCCTGTCCCCGCAGCTGCGGATACAAGCCATCAGGGAAGGCTACCCGCACTAATAGCAAGGCTACACGCACAAGGCACTAAATAATTCAGTGTCACCTGAAGGAATGAGCAAGGCGGGAATACTCCCGCCCAAATGAGCCAGTCCGTATGCTTCTGGAAGATCTTTTGTACTATACCTGCCAAGGTATGGACAAAATAGACAAGATCTGACCAAAGCAGCCCATGAACCAATCACAGGGTGACAGCTCACCGACAACAGTACGAGGAGGAGCATGCTCTAGTACTGTTTGTCACTATTAGCCGCCGCCTACTCACCAACCCTTGTCGAGGCACGCACATAGCCTGCAGTTGGTGGAAAGGGAACAGTACACAGCTGGCCTTGTCACTATCAGCCGCTGCCTACCCACCAACCAGCATGGCACGTGCGTAGCCCATAGTTGGTAGAACAGGAATATTATACAGCTGGCTGTACCTGCTTGGAAATCTACCTTCGGCTATAAATACTCCAACACCTTGGAACAGTAGGATCATCTGGTATTTTACCTTCACTAGCTATTTCTCTCAATATACATTTATATTCAGAGCAATCTAGTCTGATTCTCACGCCGGAGGGTGGTCACAAGGAGGAACCCCCCCTTCTCAGTGACGAGCTCACGGTGTCTGTTTTGCAGGTCATCTGAAGAACATCCTTCTTTGCCGGACCTAACCCTCGTGGGAAACGTTACTTAACCCCCAGATTATCCGTAATCTGCCCGGGGTATATTAGTGTTTCTTCATTCGTTTAATCCGCGCGCATTACCATCCGAAACCGCCGGTCTTGTTTAAGAATTTCATTAACGAGAAATTAACACCTTACGTTCAAGTTAACACAATAAATAAGTCGCAAAACATCATATACACATGTCCACAACTTCAAAACAACATAATCTACTCTCAAAATCTCATAATTAATCACCCAAGTTTGAGCTTCGGCAGAACTCCATTCACCCTCTTTCATTAACGATTGCAGGTAATTTTTATATGATCTGTGATTGTTTTAAGCCGATAATTAAAACCTATAATCTAATTTGGACAATCATTGATCAGCTTATGAGGATTAAGGATATAGGGTTTGTATGGGAAGAAGATGAACATGATGTTAAACCATATATATTTATATTTCCATTCTAAACTCAAACAACAAGCTGGATTAGTTGGTTAAGACGCTAGAGTGTGAGTGTGGTGACCTGGGTTCGAACCAGGGTCATGACTTAATTTTTGTGCATTTCTTTAAAGCCATTTCCTTTATATTATAAATCAATTAAATTAATTAAAAATCATAATAAATCAAATAAAATTATTTTTAAACTAAGTAAAATTTTTATAAATTATAATTTATCATTTTCAACTAAAACCTAAATCCACACTCATTAAATCGTTAAAATTAGTTTATATTTTCGTTACGTTAAATTTAATTCGTTAGCTTTTAATACGCTAAACTTTAATTCGTTACAATTTAAATCGTTAGCTTATATTCTTTAACTTTCATATCCGTTAATCCGTTAAATATGAATTCGTTTGTTAACTTTAATTCATTTGATTTATAATTCGTTAATTCTTAATTCTTTAACTTTACTTCGTTAACATAGTTATAATTGTTCGAAATAAAATTCCCATTTAAAATCTGTACATAGTAATATCGTAACTTTCTTATTAAGGTTAAAGTTATAACATTAAAATAATATAAACCGTTAAAATTACCGTTAAGACTTAGAATAATATTAAAATAATCAATTTCTTAAAATAATATTAAAATAATTCATTATCCCTTTAACCAATAACTTTTTCAATCCCGTTATTTAGATTTCGTTTTTGTTTTAATTATAGTTCGGAAAGTTCGGTTTGTAAGGCCCCTAATCCCGGGAATCCTACAGTTGGTAATCACATCCACAATTTCACAAAAATTTTAAAACCAAACAATTCTTTGTATTTAAAACCGGTTCAGAGTAAATAACAGCGGAAAAAGTTTAAGTATTAAAAATCCCAAACATGGGTACAGGTGTCCAAAATCGAATGTAAATAAAATATTCGTTTTATTTGAATTCCTCGACCAGATATGCCTTCAACCTCCCGAGTAGCATCCAGCACGTCCAAGCGATAGCATCCATTTCTTAACCTGAAAGTAAATCTAACATACACACAAAGTCAGCTTGAGCTGAGTGAGTTCAAGTTTTCATAAACGAAATTCATTAAAAATTTAAATTCCATGAGTATGGAATGTAGGGGAAAATCATGAGTCCATAAAATTATGAATAGTTTTTCTTAACCAAATCATAAGTGAATAAAACATTAAACATCTTTTCACGCAGCACGGGCCTCCTCACCCCAGGTCTTCCCCGAGTAATATATTTGACCCAGCCGCAGTTTAACAAAACCGTTAAAATCATGCAACACGAGCCTCCTCACCCCGGGTCATCCCCAAGTAATATATTTGACTCGGTCACAGTTTAATAAAATAAAATCATGCAACACGAGCCTCCTCACCCCGGGTCATCCCCAAGTAATATATTTGACTCGGTCGCGGTTTAACATCCAAACACGTGATACGGGCCTCCTCACCCCGGGTCTTCCCCAAGTAATATATTTGACCCGGTCACAGTTTACCATCACATAAACATTCACATACACATTCACTTACACACATACAAACATCTAATTCAAACATTCAACCAAACCATATCATCACATTCAATCCATAAATAATGGATAATCTAGAAATTAATACTAGGCCTAATAGTATCCTCGAGCCTAGACCATGAATAATATATGTAACCTTAAGAAATATAAGACCATAAACGAGTCTAAAATATCCTAAGGCATAGAAAATAATTCAAACATAGCTTTCAAAACGCACAATCCCGAACAAGACCATGTAATACCATCCAAATAGTTTAAGTGATTAAAATCGGGTAAAATTTGTAATAAGGTGTGTATGCTAGCCCAAAACGTAAAAAGATTAAAAAGGGCATCATGAACTCACCTGAAATCAATCGAACACTTGCAACGAGCTAGGAAATCCCTAAGTGCACAATCACAAGCAAGGGCCTGTAAATTATACACAACATGTTACTAAACTAGACCGTAAGAACACTCTTGCCTAATGGGCCGTTCAAGCCCAACAACTTGGCCCAAGGCCCAACACTTGGGCCGAGGCCCAACCCAAACCCAATTACTTTACCTCAGCCCCTAAAACCTTTCAACTAACCAAATCCACCCTAAGATTATGGCCGGGGCTAACCATGATGCATAACTCACTCTCCGGTAGTCATATCGAGTCGAATACGCGCGTAATCAACCTTAAAACCAGTTGTTAAACGAATCAGCCCCAAATGGACCAAATTCCCATTTTAATCTTTTCTTACATCGTAATTATGTCACCCAAGTTGATAGGGTTGACAGTTCCTTTTTACAACTCTCAATTTAACATTTAAACGAAAATTCGCGCACCGCCGACTCGATTGATCAAGCACCAACCAAAACAGCCCCGAGCCTCAAAAAAATAATTTTCCCACAGCCCTTAAACCCCCCCGGGCTGTACAAACTGATTCGGCCGGTCATCTGATTGTTTAACGCATCAAACTCAACAATTTCCAATCCTACACCCGATAAACCCTAGTTTTCGAACTAAAATCGATTGACCGACCTAAACATATCCATTGGCCATGAAATTTTATTATGATGTTAGTGACATACCTAGTAAGATTTTGGTACGAAAACCCTAATCAAAACAGCCCCGGAATTCCTCAATTGGACAGCCACCACACAAGTCTACAACGAGTCATTTAACGATCAATACGCGATGTATAAGGATGGTTTAAGGTGTAAAAGACTAGAGGGGACATGGGACTAACCTGGAATTAGAGTTTTACGGCCTAATCACAGCTGCAAAAAAAAAATCGGTGGGCAAGGCTCTATCCTTTCTGCCGATCGCAGATCCTAGGGGGCTAGGGTTTTGATTTTTTTGTTATAATATCAAATGTTACATTCTGGCCCTTCCATAAGAGTTGAACTTGCACGAAAAGTTTAAGCAAGATACGCTTACGGGGTGGAAATGAGCTCTCGGAGGAAAGCCGGGTCAAACCCGAAGGTGTACGTAACACTACAAGGCTAAATCTTTTATCAGAAATTTACGGACGTTACACGGTTACTTCGGTTTCGTTATGGTGCTTTCGGTTTATATTTCAAGTTTATCTTTGATTTCGAGGTGAGTTTCTCACATCCCATTTTTAAATGTCTTTACATTTTTGGGGGTAACATGTATATCCTACTCAAAAAATTACTTAGTATCCTTTATTCAAACTACAATTCGTATTATGCACTTGTGTGTTTATTTTCTTACTTGTGTTGTACGTTTATCCGAGTACGTTGGTTGTTACCAATTGGAAAAAACCTTGCTTTCGTTGTGTGATTATCCGAGTACGTTAGTTGTCCCCAACTGGAAAGGACCTTACTTGCGTTGTGCGATTATCTGAGTACATTGGTTGTTACCAACTGCATAGGAGCTTTCTTGCATTGTTACACATGTTCATAGAATTGTAAGATTTTTTATGTACTTATATCAAACTGTGTGATTCTCACCAACTACTTGTTAGTTGACCTTTTTATTTTATATACATGCTACAGGTACAATTATTAGAGGTTGAAGTGATGAAGACACTAGGTTTTAGGTTATCAACAGTAATGGACAAGTTAATTTAGTTGCTTTCTTTTTATTTAATGTATTTCGTTGTTTAAACTTGTATACTTGAAATTTAAATGAATTAATGAATATTATGGTCACTTAATTAATAGTGTCACGTGTGTTTGAACAATCTGTATGTCACACTCGGGCGTTTCCGCTTAATCTGGGGTGTTACAGATTGGTATCAGAGCCATGACTATAAGATAGGACATTAGACGTAGTGCCCTAGTTAGTTATAGCTTATTTGTTTATTTGTTTAGGGTTGCATGATTAGAAATTATGTGGGCCCTATGTGATTGTTCAATGCATATGTTATATTACTTTATTGTTGTTGATTCGATTACGCCTCATCTACACAATCACACACACAAGTCCAAGGCTTAGGCCTAAAACAAATATTTTCAAATAATTTTCAATCGATTTTATTTTGGTTTTGCGATATTTCTTCTTCTTAAAGATGGTTCTACGTGGCGGGTATGTAGTAACTGGAAGGGGGATGTGCTTGTTTTCCGAACTCTTGACACCAAGGTTATTGAAACCTAAGGATAAGCAATGCATATAAATCACAATCAGAAGTGGGACCTGGTATCTTACCTGGAGAGTTCGGAAAGGATATGAAACCTATTAGGCAAAACGTACCACACCAAACGCCATACGAATGACAACTTTATGCTTTCAAATGTGACCATATTCTCTTTGTGAAAAGAATATGGTTACACTCCTAAGGATGACACACAAGTCATGGTGGTTCATGCGACGTGTGACTCCGACCCTCAATGTTTTACAATGTGTTTTAACTAAAAGTTTGACAAGTCGTGGTGATACACGAATACCCAGCTTTTGGTTTGATTTGATTACGCATTTCTGATTTTTGTTGGAACATGCACGTTATGGTGATTCATACAATGTGTGTTTTCAAAGACTCAGTTGTTTATATTGCGGTTTTGGAAAGCCATTGGGATATGTGAATAGTCAAGTTTCAATTCGTTTCAGAAGGATCCAAAGAGAAGATTCACCCTAGCAGCCGTATCCTCATGAGGAGGAGCAAGTTCATAAATATTTATACCTGCACAAGTGAAATGTGATCATCATAAAATTAGCATAAAAGGACAGAGACTTGAAAATTAAGGACATATCCTTAGTAGCCCAAAGTACTGGTGTATGACCCCGAATCCCGGGAATCCTATAGTTGGTAATCATATCCAAAATTTCACAAAAATTTAAAACCAAACAAGTTCATCTTATTTAAAATCAGTTCAGAGTAACTAAACAGCGGAATAATAAGTATTAAATTTCCCAAAAACGGGAAAAAGTGCCCAAAACCAAAAATAAAATAAAATATTCTTTTTATCTAAAAGTTCTCGACTAGGAACGCCTTTAACCGTCCGAGTAGTCTCTAGCACGCCCAAGCGATAATCTCCAATCATTAACCTGGAAAATTCAAAACTAACATACACACAAAGTCAGCTAGAGCTGAGTGAGTTCAAGTTTTCATAAACAATATTCATAATTTTATTTCAAAGGGTATAGATCTAAAACAGTAAGGGGAATAATAAGCCAATAAATTAATAAATATCACCAAATAATACATTCATGGTCGAACACACGTACACGAGCCTCTCCATCACGAGTCAAGACTCGAGTAATATATTTGACCCAGACGCGGTAAGACATAAGCACGTGACACGAGCCTCTCCACCATGAGTCAAACCCGAGTAACATATTTGACTCGATCACGGCTTACACATCCAAACACGTGATACGGGACTCTCCACCACGAGTATAACCCGAGTAATATATTTTATCCGATCATGGTTTAACATACAACGGACCTCTCCACCATGGGATTTTAAAACCCGAGTAATATATTTGACCCGCCTTAATGATGATCACGCCACATGGGCCTCTCCACCACGGGATTTGCAAACCCGAGTAATATATTTGACCTGGCCGTAATCATCATGCACACACACACATCAATGAGCCTACTCACATAGTTCTTAGTCACAAGGAACTAAATAATATCAACAATCGTAGGCTATAAGGTAATATATAATAGTCAGTCCAAAATATGAACTAAAGTAAATAGGTCTACTCGTATTCAATTAACACCAAGCCTAATAACATCCTCGAGTCTAGACCATAACCAATGTATATAACCTTAAGGAATTTATGACCAAAACGAGTCTAAAATATCCTAAGGCATAGAATATAATCCACCCGGATTTCATAAATGCACAAGTATTAATAAAACGATACAATGTCCTTCAAATTGTTTTAACGAGTAAAATCAGGTAAAATTTGCAGTTGAGTGTGTATGCCAGCCCAAAACGTAAAAGAGTTAAAAAGGGGCATCATGAACTCACCTGGCACGAGGTACAGAATCAACAATGAGCTAGAGAATACCTAAGTAACCCCCACAAATCAGACGCCTGCCGGATTACAAACAATAATTACTAATGGGCCGTACCGACTCGCTTATCATACGAGGCGTCCTAACATGGTTTGATTGGCCTAAAGCCTTGACCTCATCAAATTCAATTACAATAGCCCCCGGGGCCTTGTATTTATCAAAACCACCCTTAGATAATCCCGGGGACCAAGGATTCCTAGTTTACCCCCGGAAGTTGCTAGATGAGACGAATATGCGCGTTTACTAGTTGTTTACGCACTGAGCAACCAACTCAGCCCCATGTGGACCAAATTAAATAAAATCACAGCCAACAAGTCCACACGACACGACACGACACGAGTTGGATGGGTCGGTAATTCGCAAGCATGACGCACAAACTACCAATAAACGCGAATTTGCGTAGTACCGACCCGTTTGAGTAACCGACAACCAATTCAGCCCCAATACTTAAAAAATAATTTTTCCACAGCCCAAATATCAAACCGAAGCTACACAAACTGAATTGGTTGTTAATTCCTTCAAACCTCGCGCTAAACGCAACAATTTAACAATCTAGCCAACCAAACACTAGTTTTCAATCTATCACTAATTGACCAATCAAACGAAAACCATAGCTCACGATATTAAAGTATGTTACACTAGACATACCTAAGAAGATGACGAAGCAAGAACCTTAACTAAAACAGCCCCGAAAGATGCACGAAAGGGCAGCCACCGGTTAAGCCTAAAACGAAAGAATTGTTCAATAACGAGTATAAGGAGCAGATTTTATCATGCAAAGATGTATTTTATTACATAGGAAAATCATAGGAATAAATTATGAAATTTTTACCTGATTGTATAAATATCTTAGGTGTTTTGAAATATTTTTATTATATTTTTCCATTAAACACAAAAATCATAAAAATTCCTCCAACACAGAAAGGTACGTGCAGCTATTTCAGTGCGCAGCAAAAGTGTTTTATTTGTTTAAAAATCATTACCAACCCAAATTAAACGATTCCAATTGGGTTGTAATATTAACTCAAAATATGAACTTTCAGAAGTGAAATCAACCAATTTGGACTTATCAAAAAAGAGTTATGATGTCGGGAAGACATACCAGAATCCGTCACCCCGCATCAGCTTTGACACACGACCTTATAAAATCATAAAAACCATTCAAATCTCGTCCAAAAATTACATATTATACCTTTGTGGAAACTAGACTCAAAGTAGAACATCATAGTAACAAGAATCGATCAAAAAAAATAAATTTTCATCGAGTTACAGACCGAACAATAAACGAGTACGAGTCTGTCAGAAACTGTTATAATCAAAACTCAAACCCTAACATGTTCAAAGAAGGGTTTAATGGTGAAAAAGAACTTCATTGACATAATACTAACCTTGAATTAGTCGAGAGATGGCTGGAGAGTGGTTGAAGTGGCATAAAACCCAAGGAGAATGCAGCTCAAAGCTGCCGATCGGACATGGTGGGGAAGGAAGGAGTAGTTAGGGTTTATGTTATAATAATATTACACTTAGGTCCTCTAACTTGCAAAACGTGATATCTTGGACCAAAAGTTGAATAACACGACTTACAAGAATGACAAGGAGGTCCCCAAAGAATGCCGGATCAATCCCGAAAATTTACACAACTCTACAAATGTCTCATACAAACGAAAACGTCGGATGCTACATACAAATCTAACACTTTAAGTTATAAGAGGCGATGTTTTGAGTAAAAGGATGGATAAACTGACTTTTAAAATGTATTACAAGGCTCTAAATTAGGAAGATGAAACCCCGGATTTTAAACAAACATTTACAAACGATCGAGCCGATTGACGAAATTTACGGGCGTTACAACTGGAAGATCTCTCCAAGTGATTATTGAATCTCGACTCACGAAGAAGAACTTACTCTTCAAGTTTGAGTCATTCTGGGTACTTCTCAAGATGAGGGATCTTGGCCAGGTTTGGCTTTGAAAAGATAACGATGAGAACCATAGGGACGAAGGTCATACGCATAAGCGAGCTCAGAAACACCAAAATCCAGTTCAAGATTTTGGATCAAATTTTCAAGAACAGAGAGGGTTCT
The DNA here is from genome assembly GCF_021521415.1 of Bidens hawaiensis. Taxonomy (NCBI): domain Eukaryota; kingdom Viridiplantae; phylum Streptophyta; class Magnoliopsida; order Asterales; family Asteraceae; genus Bidens; species Bidens hawaiensis. The sequence goes on along the minus strand of NW_027496568.1, from coordinate 46,206 downwards.
CTAAGCCATCGGCAGAAGTTGAGCAAAACTCAACCCAGTAACTTTAAAGAATTCGGTGGTTAATTTGGGGGAAGTATAAGTAAAACCAATTTTGAAAGGATGGTAAGGAAAGTAAACCCACTTCTCAACGCTAGATCCGCTTTAGAAGTAGCATCTTGAAGACAGCGTTATCATTGAAAGCAAGGGTAGATTTTAAAGACTCAATGTTTGAATCCTTAAAAGAGCATTTTTCTTGAGAATTTGCATCAAGGATGTGTTTATCTGTGAAGTCGAAATCACCCACATCAGAAATAGGGATACAAGGACGAGTCACCTTCTTACCCATGGTCAGACTAGAATCAAAAGAAGAAGATGAAAGCGTTTAACTACTAGAAGAAGTGTGATCAGAAAAAAAACAAGAAATAGGTTACGATCTGATAAACAGGGAAAGGAGATAATCACGCCTCAATTCCTATGTCCAATCAAATTTCAAAATCGGCAGAAAAGATAAAAAGATTTCGATATGCAGCTGTAAATATTGGGGCAAATATTGTGGTTAAGACATTCAAGGATCCTGACAGGAAGTATCCTTAAGATAATCCTCGCAGTGCATCAGGATCATGGGCAGGCAGAATCCTCGGTAAGTATTGTTGTTAATTATCGTTATCCCTTCACCATTGACTCGGTCTTGCAGGCAAAGCTTGACAATTAATGCTCAACTGGATACTTGGTCAAACCTTTAAGGATAAGAGACGTTGGGAGTAGTTACAACTCGTTTAAGGCAAAGATACACAATCCGTAACCGCTCCAGGTTCCTCGCCGGAGCATTTAATGTTCATAATTGCTTGTTATTACTTGTTATAACCATTGTAACTACAAATAGAAGCTATATTGACTATAATAGGACACATACACACCAGTATACACTCTTTTGTACTCATACCAGCGATCAAGCACTTCCAACACTTGTACTCACCAACTTTTACCTAATAATATTAAGGTAGGGGGATAGTTTTCACCTCCAGAGGTTTTTTTTTCCGAAGTTCCTTTAAGGATCACGGGCTTTTTCCTTGCTAAAATCGTTGTGTCACTTGCAACGTTTACTTATTGTTTTGATTACATATTCAAGCATTCTACCTCACATATAAAGTTTGGTTACTTTATTATCCTTGGGTAATTTTTTACCGAAACACCGAGTATTTGTTTATTTATGGGTCGGGTCCTATTTCTTGGTGTAGTAAACGGAAACCCATTGTTTCGTTGTCTACAACGGATGCAGAATATAGAGCAGCAGCCACAATAGCTCAAGAATGTACATGGCTTGTCAGATTGTTGAAAGAACTTAATCAAACTGTAAATTAGCAATTGAAACTGAAGTGTGACAGTGTTTCTGCTATTAGGCTTGTTGAGAACCCGGTCTTTCATGCGAGGACCAAACACATTGAAGTCCACTATCACTTCATTCACGAGAAGGTATTGACAGGTGAAATCAAGATGGAGGCAGTTGATACAACTGAGCAAACTGTAGACATGCTACAAATGGTTTGTCTAGTCCCAAGCTATTTCAGTTTAGTAAAGATATTGAAATAATGCAAGTAGGCAATGAGAGGGAGTGTTAGAATACATTGGCCACGTGACACATTGAAAACCAAGTATGCAGTGCATGAAGTTTTCTAGTATTATTATTATTATTTATTTGAATATTTTGTTTTTTCAATAAATTGGAGAGAATAAGTCTTTAGCTAGTGGGATATTGGTTGTTAGTTAGTTTCATGGTTTATTCCTTTATTTTAGTAGTCATTGTGAACTTTGAGATTTGTTCACGTTCATCTTTATATAATTCCAGTTTGTAGTTGCAATTTTAATTATTCAAAAAAGCTCAAAGCCTTTTACGAGCATACCTCTTTGTTTTCTCTGCATTATTCTTTCACTTTGTATCGTGTATGTTTTGATTTCCACTTAGCAGGTTCAACACGTAAATACAATGAAATATTCATAAATGCTTACTAACATCCATTCACGTGTGAATGCTATCACACGAGTTCGAATGAAATAGTTTTACAATAGATACTATCTCTACCTGTAAATTATGTTCGACAAATTCTTTTGTAACATATGGATTGATTTTTGGTTCCCAATGAAGCTATTTTCATAGACAAGAAATGTGATTTGACTTGTTAGATTGACAACGATAATCGAGTAAATTGCTATTTTTGCGCATGTGATTTACGTCTTATAACCCATCAAAGGTAAGTTGCTATTTTAACCCATGAGGTTTACAACTTCACATCTTATAACCCAATAAAGGTAGAAAATGTTCTAATAATTTTTAAAATGATGGGATTCATTACTTCTTCCCAACTCATAATATCAAATAATTTTATAAAAGCAGCTAGGGTGGGTCCATAGATTAGGTTACATATGAATTTCGTTTTTTTCTTTCTCCATTAAAGAATGATATAAAGCGAGTAATAATACGTCATTTGCTTCAAGATGCAACCAAAACTACACCCCACAACCACTATGCTATCCTTGCTTTTATTCCACGCATGTTTTCTCATCTCCTTAGCCGATCCCGCTAACACCGACACCGGTAAGTCCATTTTTCTCCTGGCCGGCCAGAGCAACATGGCCGGCCGAGGCGGTGTCATCAACGACAAATGGGACGGATACGTCCCACCTCAATCTTCCCCCAGCCCATCCATTCTCCGCCTCAGTGCGGATCTCAACTGGCAGCCGGCCACCGAACCCCTACACCGCGACATTGACTATTATCGTGCATGTGGTGTGGGCCCCGGGATGGCCTTTGCTAATTCATTACTACAAATGGATTCAAACATTGGAGTTATTGGTTTGGTTCCATGTGCGGTGGGTGGGACTAATATTAGTGAGTGGTCACGTGGTGGACATCTTTACAACCAGCTGATCCGAAGGACACAGGCAGCTTTGGAGGGTGGCGGGAGCATCAAAGGGTTGTTGTGGTATCAAGGGGAGAGTGATACGGTGAGCCGAGTAGACGCGGACGCGTACAAGCGGAGATCGGAGAGGTTCTTTGATCATGTGCGTTCGGATCTGCTTTTGCCTACACTACCGATTATTCAGGTAACATGTTCTTGTCGAAATTCAAACGTGTTTGGTTATTTTAAACATGTGTTATATTTTAATTGGTTACATAAAATAATAAAATAATAAGAGAAAATTACCAAAATGTTCATTTGAACAATTGAACGAACGTACCATTCTATTTTGGTAGATTATTCCTAAACCCGTTGAATCGATGACTTTTAATCACTAATTATTTGACGAGACTTTTAACCAACCAGATGTTGCTACTTATAAAAAAAACTCGAGAGAAGCCACAAAATCTCGGTGTTGAGCAAGATAAAATCGAGTCGCAAGACAAGATAAATCTTTTCGAGCGCCTAATAAATCCTGTCTGGTTAGACGATTTATAGGAACAACTTTTGACCACACAATTTTATGACACATAGCCGAATTTTGTTGATTGAAAGTCTCGTCGGCTAATGATTAAAAATTGCACGGCTCGACGAGATTGAGGGTGAACATTATAAGATAAAGATGGTTGAATGGACATTTTAATGTTTTTTGATGGGTCGTATAAACATTTTGGTTAGTTTCCTAATAATAAAATAATAATGACAGGTGGCATTGGCATCTGGGGCAGGGTCATATATGGAGAAAGTAAGAGAGGCCCAGCTGGGAACGTGGTTGGTGAATGTAAAGACCGTTGATGCAAAGGGGTTAGGCCTTGAACCTGATAGGCTGCATCTGACCACACCATCTCAAGTAATACTTGGGGAGATGTTAGCTCAAGCCTTTCCTCTGGCCCATCAATCACCTGTGAGTGTGGCCAGTGAAGCTTCAAGAAGCACTCATCATTTTGTTACAAAGTTTTTAAATTGTATAGGCTTTTGATATTCCCTTGAGTTATGCAAATTGTTTCATACGGGTTAAATGATTGTTTTGTTGTATATTATTCTTTTCTAGTTGTTTTAGAATGATTTTTGATGCACACACAAGAGTTGTGATATGAGGAGAATGTTACTGGTTTTAATTTATTGAGAAGTTATGAATTAAAATACATACTGTTGGAAATAAAGTCAAATCATAGTTAAAGTCAAAGCTCGGAAGTCAATAGTTGGCCAGTTAAAGTTTCAGGGTTAGTAATTTTCAGAAAGATGTGAAGTTTGGGTGAAGACTCAAATAAGGATTAATCGTGACAAAGTGAAACTTGGGTTGTTAACAGATCGTTAACATCTCGATTTGGGGTTGAGTAAATGACCATCGGCTTCAAATCAAATGCGTAAAGAGTTCCGTTTTGTAATTTCGTTTCATTCTGTTTCATAATAAAGAATCAATCCTTTTGTGTTCTTCAATTTGGATCAATTTCTTTGGTGTTCCATAACAATTAGTATCAAAGCCAAGGTGTGGATTGATTTAGAGAAATTATTCAGTTAAGTTTCAATCGAAGATCATGATGTAATATATTTAATGTTTTAATTTAGAATAAGAAAATTGGTTTTTATTGGTCCAAACTTTTTCATTTTTGCCGGCGCTGGTCCCAACTTTCATTTTGGCTGGCAACGGTCCCAACTTTAATATTCGTTTCTTCCACCGGTCCGTGACTGACGGAGCACTAACTCAGTTATGTTTTTGCTTACGTGTCAATCTGAGTTGTCAAAAACATCTTACGTGGCAGCCACCGTGGATTATTGTATATAATAATACAGGTTCATCCATAATTCTGCAAACCCTAGAAATCCAATTGATTAATCCAATCCATGTTTGTTAAAATTAAGTTAGGGTTTTTGATTAGTGGATTAAAATGATTCAAAACCATGTTTTAATTACCTCGAATGATGCCGGGAAAGGGGTGAACGAAGTTGGCCGAAGCTCCGAGCTTAGAGGAAGGATTACGGGGTTAAAGAGGATATATCAGTGAGATTTGAGAGGATGAGCAAGTTTAGCTTGGTGTGTGGGTCCTATTTATACTAGTAATTGCGATGAAATTCATTAATCAGTGTTAATTGCTTATGGCCAATTTTCCGGTGAAGGTTACGGGAATTAGTTCGACGGTTAAGGCGTTAAAATATAATTAGAATGTTAATTATTGTTGTTTATTGCCGTCTAACTACGTTATTCTAAATTAACGGGTCAAGAACGGCTGAAATGGGGTGTTTTTTGGTGGTCGGAGCCTCACGCCGTTGCCGACGGCGGCTCGCCCGGAATACGGGCTACAGGGGGGTTGGGTTATTTTCTATTAATTTAATATATTTCAAATTTATAATTTCAGTTTAGACCCTAAAGTTTGAGGTTATATTAAGTATAAACCAAAAACATAACGGAGTTAGTGCTCCGTCAGTCGTGAACTGGTGGAAATGTTAAAGTTGGAATCGTTGCCAGCCAAAATGAAAGTTGGGACCATCGCCGGCAAAAATGAAAAAGTTTGGACAAATAAAAACCAATTTTCATTTAGAATAATGAAGTTTTAATAAGAAACAAAAGTCTGATTTCCATTACAATACACATAAATATTTGTAATCAACATACACGTACTTGTCCTTACTATCATAACTGATGCGTGACTCCGCTTACTTTATAGTGGACTGGATGAAGATGCCATAATCTGCAACACAAAAATATTAATAATAATACTACCAATTGAACCATATAACCCAAAACGGCCTAATTTTATTTATGAATATGACAGTTTATAAAGAACAACATTGCCCATGTGAGCCAATATGGACCCATTTTATTATTTTTTTTACATGAATATGACTATTTTTAAAGAACAAAATGATCCATATGACAAAATATGGCCAATTTTGTTCTTAAATATTCATGATTTCTAATAACAAAGAGACCCATATTATAACATACGACCCATAAAACGTTAAAGTGTTACACATCATGGTTTGTATGTTAGTATGAATTTGACTGTTGTAACTGTCTAAGAGGTATGTTGCAACGATTGAAGGAATACGACTCATATAGGGCTATATGAATCGTATTCATGACATGCACATGATGCTTGAAAGGGGGACGTGCCAACTTTTTTCTATTATTTTGTATCTATCCCAAACACAAATTTCTTTTTGTGTGACACATTTCACGCCTCGGCTTTTTGGTTCGCACGTAAATAACCCTTTTAAACGTAAACATTAAGATTAATCCTACATCCCCCCCCCCCCCCCCCTAATTGTAATGTGTTTCTTCTGTCTTTGATTCCAAGCAGTACTCTTGTCTCTTCAACTTTAATTATTTGATCATCAGTTATGTGCCTTCTACCTTTCGATATACTTTTCGGTGACACGGACCATTATCTTTAGCCGGTCCACTCGATCTTGGCAGCTCTATCTCGTTCATCATCATCATGATAAAAATCATGATTTGTTATCTTCTTCCTTGGCTTGGACCATAGCTCCCTCTTTCATTGCTTCTCAGACTGTATAGCTTCCTCTTTCGTTGTTCTCGAACTAATCACTTTAGTATCACCTGAATCACACACGTCCATTCGCACCACTTGAATCACACAAGTTCGGTCTAGAATGCCTCACACCCCTCATAGGTGACCATGATCACACTCTTCAGAGGTTGATGACCTTCCACACCGGATCTTGGTCAACTCTTCCACAATTGTTTCAAGGAGGTTTTTGAACTCTTCTCTGCCTTGATCATCTCATTCAATCAGCCTTCCACTTATTTTTTATTTTATTTTATTTTTCAAGCTTTCAAAATCATGATCAAGTCTTCTTCTTTAACCGGTCTCTCATAGACACAACTAGCTTCCTCTAGTTTGAATTAATCATAGCTTCTTACCTTTGATCAATCCTTTATGGATTCGATTGGGTAGTTTTGCTCCTAATTGTTACTTTGAACAATCTTCACGTTGTCTTCTTGATCTTTAACCTTGATTCGATACCAATTGTTGGCCCAAAATCGTATATCACACACGAAAATATACAACTTAGTAGCGTATACGTTCACATTAATAAGGTATGACACCTTCTAAATATACAATTTAGTTTAAGATTAAAATTTTAAAATACTTAGAAAAAAACAAGTAATTGTATTAGAGTATTCTCAACCCATTCCTAAAAATATGTAAGGTAAATTTGTAAATTATATGGTATAGTTATAAATGATTGTGAGTAGAGTAAAGAGAAAATGTTATACGAGAAAGTTAAATTTGGGGTTTCACTATTCACACCGTATAATATTTTAATATTTTCTGAAAGTGGTTGGAATGAAGGAAAGAGAAATAATAATGATAAAATTATAAAAATGTATTATTTAATTGAAAAACAGAAAAAACTGTAGTGATTTTTATTATAATTATGATAGGGAACTGAATGCTGAATTCTCTTATCATAAGTTTCATATTTTCATTCTAAAAATTTTATAAAACTAAATGACTTGATAAAGATAGAAGCTGCCATTTGCAACTCAAAGTCATATTTAATGCTTCATGTATTTAATGCCATATGCAACTCAAAATTGAGCTATCTTTTACATTAATATCAGACACTAATAATTGAAATGCATTAGCAGGTTGGTTGAATTTGCCATTGTTCGTTAGCATGGGTCAGTGTCATCCTGGACCAACTCTAACATATTATAATTAATTCCAATGGTTGAATTACAATATTAATTTATGGAAGATTAAACTATTCCAACTGGCAGATAGCTTGTAAGAAGATCTCCAATATTGATCTCCAATATTGAATTTGCCATTGTTCGTTAGCATGGGTCAGTGTCATCCTGGACCAACTCTAACATATTATAATTAATTCCAATGGTTGAATTACAATATTAATTTATGGAAGATTAAACTATTCCAACTGGCAGATAGCTTGTAAGAAGATCTCCAATATTGAATTCCATGCATGAACCTTAATCTAAATCTGAAACCTTTCTAACAATGAAACAGGCAAATCATAAATTGGACAACTAAAACAAAGCAGGATAGCAATCATTCGAGTATATAAAACTGAAGGGTGATGAAGTTACGAAAAAAGGGAATTTATAAAGATTGCTAATGTTAGTGCTTAGCTTAATGACATACTCTAGTTAATATGATCAAAATCAAAACCATTACCTTATCAATCATCTTTTTCCACATGCAGCAACATATCCACCACCTGGCTCATGGTTGGTCTTGCATCCTTATATTCTTCACAACACCTTAAAGCTACCTTAATCAGTGTTCCCATTGTACTCATGTTGTAATTTCCATCCACTGTGGAGTCAACAACTTCTTGAATCCAATCATTCTTTCCACCGGCTGCTGCAATCTTTTCTCGCACCCAGCTATCTAGCCTTCCCTCTGATGACCCTCCACTTTGATTGGCACCAGTTGGCCTCCGGCCTGTTATCATCTCTAAGATAACCACCCCGTAGCTAAACACATCAACCTTTGAGGTTATAGGAAGATTAACAAACAACCATTCTGGAGCCATGTAACCTCTTGTTCCGCATGCTCTTGTGAACTCTAAATCACGAGTGTCATTTCTATCCAATAATTTAGACAGCCCAAAATCTGCTACCTTTGGCTTGTAATCGCGATCTAGCAATATATTTTGAGGCTTAACGTCACAATGCAAAATCCACTCCAAGCACTCTTCATGTAGATAAGCAAGCCCTTTTGCAGTGTCTAAAGCAATATCAAGCCTCTTATCCCAGTCCAGCTTGTTGGACTGTAGATTCTGAGACAATGATCCATTCTCCATATACTCATAAACCAAAAGCCTGTGTTTACTCTCAGCACAATAACCATATATCTCTATCAAATTCATGTGGTTGAGCCTCCCAAGGGTACTTATTTCTGCTAGAAGTTCAGCTTCCCCTCGCCTATTACTAGATTCATAATTAAGACGCTTGATTGCTACAACGCGATTGTCTGATAATACTCCTTTATATACAATGCCACCTCCTCCTCTTCCTATCTCTTCTTTGAAATTTTTTGAGGCCTTCTTTAATTCTGCATATCTGAATTGCTTAAATCCCGTGGCGGCTTGGTAGTAACCTTGTTCTCGTGTAATCGAACGCGAACGTGTTCCATAAAAGAAGCTACTAATACAAATGAGCTCGAGTGCACCAAATACATAAGCAGTCAGCATCAGGAACTTGATGGCATCTTTTTGGCGGTTTATATCGTAAACTCTATCAAGTTGGATGGTAGGTTTCCCAGAACAGTTTAAGTTGAAGCCTTGAACATCCCTGCTGTTGTTCAAAGATAAAGGAACACTTTTGGGTACCTTCAGATACATGGAACCATTAAAATTTGTAGACCTTAATCCGTTAACCAAGAGAAATTTCGGGTAGCAAATAGTAAAACCTTTGGACCAATCATACTTGAACTGGAACCCTTTACAACTGCAACTTTTTAAGCACTCTTTTTTACATGTACTTAGGGTGGTATTTGGCATGTATCTAGAATCATATCCCCAAAAATCAGAATGAGGAAGATGCAGGAAGTTGTACTCACTGTTGCCACATGAAGCCGGTTTGAACTCGGGTTCACAGCCATATGACCAATCTGTGTGATTGATCATCCTGTGATTAGGTATGCAAGAACACTTCCTTCCATAAATAGGATCATTAGAACATGTACTATTTTCTCCACAACTTCCATGGATTTTACATCCTTCAGACATAGCTTGCCAGGTAACTTGCCAAATTCCTCTAGATTCGTCTAGACTGTAGGCTCTAAAATTACCATCAAAATCCATAGTCAACCTTCTTAGTAATGGCTCATCTCCAGCATCTGATGTATTGAACAATAGATCATCAGTTGAGATGAAATGACCAGAAGAATCCATGGTTGCAATCCTTCGGCTTCCGTATATATTCCTACCAGATTCCCATGCTCGGAACTCGGGATCAGGCCAATATATGCCTGTCAATTTGGAGTCACTATACACAAGTCTAACAACATTGTCATTATCAAAAAAGAGCTTGAAGAAACCAGATGAGTGATTGGTTGAACTTCTTGAAGAAACAAGTGACACAAGTTTTGTGAGGGGTTGATTGGGAAGAAGGGTATCTGTTGGGGAGTCGAAGCTTTGCCATAAAACCTTACCATCCCTATTTAGAAGGAAAAGGTTTCCGGAATTATTCAGTCTCAATAGTGCAGTTTGTGTTGTATCTCTAGTACTTGTGGACCATATAGGCACCCGTTGATACGCGTCCCTCAAGATCAGATTTCCAGTTTTCAACAAGGAAAGCTTAGAGAACTTTCCATTAACAGGTAAGTCTCGGTTAGCCATCCACACAATAGTTTGACTACCGTCTGATAAAGGCTTAGTTAACCAGATTGAAAAGCAATAAGCATTCACCCCAACACTGTAAAATCCGGCAGTGTAAAGGCGGTTTTGTGAGATCAAAAAATCATCTTTTTTCTCAACTGTAAGAGATAAGCCCAGTTTTAAGGCAAAGGGCGGTGATGAAAAAGAAGAGGAAGAGATTATCAATGGTGTTTGATATGTGAATATTAACACAATCAAACTTAAAAGAAATGAGAGAGTCATTGGTAACTGGAAATGTTACTATTGCAAGTTCTTCATAACATATATGCATGCAGCCGATATGGTGGAACAACAGATAATAAAGTCTATAGGCATTTTATAGTCAGACATCAGATTGCTATATTGATATGTTTGCAATTGAAGGGTAGACAACACATCATACTATATACGAAAGAAGAAACACTGCTAAAGTGTTTTATATTGCATTTTAGTTTTTGAATTTTAAATTGCTTTAATTTAGTTCTCTCAAAGTTTTAAATTATTTTAGTTTTGATTCATGTCATTTCTTTTTATTGAACTTTTTTTACTTCTTACTTTAGCATCTTAAAGTTTTCATGGTTTTAGTATGTACCTTAGCATGTATTTTCCTTCACATATAGTTTGTTATTACTTATACATTTAAGTTAATGATTCTTTGGTAATCTTTAGCATACGCTGTTTTAAAAACTTTAGTATGCCGTTACGGCATGCTCCTATTTTTATATGTCATGCCGTTAAAACGAATTTGTATTCGCAACAAGTTATGTAAGTTCTGATGAAAACGGAGTTATTTTCGCAACAAAATATTTTTTTTGTATTGTAACCACATACCGAGTGTCGGTACCACATCAATGCCGCAATGAGCCGAACCAATACCAACCAAATCCTTTTGATAGTTAGATAAACTTTTATTTTGTTGTGCCGAGTTGATATTCGTTACGATGTGTTTGCGTATTCGCGTTTTACTATGCGGGTCCGTTGTCGAGCTCCCCGCGCAAAGCGCGTCGGGACCACTCTAGTTGATTTTGATGTTTTGCTAATTTATTTTTATTTCTTTTTTTTTTCATATTTTTTGATCTTGACATTCAGAACGTTGGTATTGGCATATTCATGTATCTTAAAGATATTCTTGCAATAAAAAGGAATATTAAAACACTTTGGTCCATTTTGAAATCTCGTAAAATAATTTAAAATACTAAATGAGTCATATTAAAATCTATACACATAATCAAACCAATGCTGACCAGTCTATCTAGTTATCCTATTAACTACTAGATATAAACATTAAATAATTCAACATTATTAATAATATAGACCACGGTCGTCTAGCTGTCGCCTAGATGAATAACCACATTTTCCTTGCTGTTAAAAAATGGACGGTTATTTTCTGAAAGTGATCACAGCCGTCCAAAATGACGGGTTTTCAGGTTTTTGGCAGTTATATTTCTAGATAAGACGATTCATGGCGGTTTAGCAATCTGTGTATTTTTTTTCCAGATTTTGACAGTTAAATTTCTAGATATTTTGGCCCTAACAAATGTGACAATACACCCTAAATTAATGCTTAGTCAAACCTAATAATTTGCTTGGCATTTACTTTCAACTTTCTGACTTTTTTTAGTCAGCGATGGCTAGCCAGAAGTCCATATCATTAGGATTAGGACTATAAACTGACTGAACTGAACCGGACGATACTGAACTGAATTGAACCGGATGATACTTAATCTGTGTTCATCAAGCTTTTTTCGGATAAACGGACGGTTCGTGAACACTCTACCGAACGAAAATTCGTGCCCGTGTCCGTCTGTTAAGTAATAAAGTTTGTATGTGTCCGTTCGTTAATATTGTAAATGGACGCTAATTGACACAAATGAACAAACGAATGCTACCGGAATCTAATTGACAAATGAACACACAAACACTAATAGACAAACGAACATTATGAACATTACTGAACAAACATACATAAACGACTCTAATCAACAAACAAACATAAACAGTTATATACTAATTCAAAGGAATAATCATAAATCCACAAAGTTCACCCACAAATCCGGAATTACACCACATGATGACCAAAAAGAAAACTTAACACTTAACATAATAACCAAAACATATTTATATCAAAATAATGTCTTGGAGTTCAAACTCCACAATTCTTCTAATGTTTCACAAGAAACAAGCTTCAAATTCTTCATTCCTCAAGAAATTTTAGCATACACAATATCATTATCATTTTCATCATTTTCCTACAATTATCAAAGAAGATAAGTATTACATATTAATAAGAAAATGAAAATTAGTTGAAAACAAATAGCATTACCTTGTTTTTATTTTTTTGAAGCCCGTGGTAATGGCAATCCAATAGAATTACCGGATGGATTACCGAACGTTCACGAACACTATGTAAAGAACACGGCCTCTGTCCATGTTCGTCCTTTAAGGTTACCGAACAAAATATTTTGTTCGTGTCCGATTCGTTTTTTAAATGAGCGAACATAAACAAGCTTTCCACTGAACGGACGACCATCGGATGTCCGGTTCGCTTACAGCCCTACATACCATTTGTGGTCATGTTGAATTAATTATGTCACACACACACACACACACACACACACACACACACACACACATATATATATATAGAAAATGGTTCAAATCAGAATAAGTTTCCTAGGAATGGTAAGAACAAACAGATTTTTTACATGTGGTATTATAACCTATAGTGAAAAAATAATTCTAGGAAATTATGTCGGTTATAAAGGTGAAAGAGTATATCTAGGAAACAATTTCAGTTTTTGGTAATTTTAAATCTCAACCATTGATTAACATGATCCAATGGCTATGGTTTATTCCTAGTATTCCTAAAAAACTACTTCTTTTTACTATAACCCTCCCATATATATATATATATATATATATATATATATATATATATATATATATATATATAGGGTTAGGTTAGAATAAAAACTCACCCGAGTTGTGAAAACTTTAGAAACTCATTCTTAACCATATGTTTTTAATTAAAGATTAAATCTTGTGGTCCACAATTAAAGTTAATAAAAAATGTAAAAGTTTATTTACATTTTCTCTCTTCTGAAAACATATATAAAAATTATTAAAAAAATGTAAAAAAAATAGCAAAACATTTTTTTTATGTTTATGATGTTTTGTATTAAATGTAACAACATATATTACATGTTAAGCAGTTAATATGGAAAAATATCGGTCAAGGATCGATATCTGAGATATCGGTTATCACAGTGAGATATCGATGGGATATCGATAATTTTAATATCATGTAAAATTCGTATATATAGCAATTTAACACTAATAAATGAGTATGGTCTCATACCATTAACAAATTAACCTTTTGCAAATTGCAAAACACTAACAATCGTAGTAAGTAAGAATTGATTAAGGCTTAAAACACTAACATTGAACACTAAAAGTTGACAATTAAGACTCAAAACACCAATATCGGGGATATCAGTGATATATCGGTCAAATATTAGTTCAATATCGGTTAAATATTGGTCAATATCGCTGATATTATCGGTACAGATATTCTGACCGATATTTTTGACTGATATATCGCCAAGGGACCGATAACCGATATATCACTGATATATCAGTGATATATCGGCGATATCGACTGCATAGATTACATGTAACAAAAAATAAAAAAACGATGTTACATAGGGTTTTCACGGGTTTTCTTAACTCAAGAGGGTTTTCAAACTATACTTCTCATATATATATATATATATATATATATATATATATATGGGTTAAAATAAAAACCCACTTGAGTTGTGAAAACTCTAAAAACCCATTCTCAACCTGGTTTAATTAAAGTTTGAATCTTGTGGTTCACAATTAAAGTTAATAAAAAATGAAAACATATATATAACATTTTCTCTCTCCTGAAAACATATATAAAAATTAGTAAAAAATGTTAAAAAATAGCAAAACAATGTTTTTTTTATTTTTCGATGTTTTGTATTAAATGTAACAACATATATTACATGTTCAAAAAAAAAACGATGTTACATACGGTTTTCACGGGTTTTCACAACTCAAATGGGTTTTCATTTTATACTTCCCCTATATATATATGTATATTTCTCACCGAAAACGGTAAGCTACTTGTATATAAAGGTGAAAAAACCGGTTTAAAACCCAATACCGGATTAGGTTGGAACCGCTTAGGTTTGGTCATCAAAAGTCAAAATCAGTTTATGATCGGTTTCGGTTAAACCCGGTTTCTTGATAGGTTACGGTCAGTTTCGGTTCGAATTTTGATTGGCGGTTCGGGTTTGTAACATTTCGGGTCTTTCGTTTTTGTAACCTTTACCCGACCCGGGTTCGTATTCGGATAATTAATCAACGAATTTCTTATTTATTGTAATTATTGCATTTTTTATATATAACTAGGAGATATGTTAAATTAATAATGACCCTAAACTAACATTTTAACCTCTTTTCCACCCACCTCTCAAGACCAAGGACCAAATTACAAATTAACATAGAATTTTCCTTTTCCCTCCATTTCCATCGTCATCACCGACCGATCCTCACCACCATACCATTTTCAATCCATGAATTCCGGCCAAATCAAGGGAATTGATGTTACCAAATCTTTTTGTCACCCTAAAACACGCTAACTGACGCCTTAAACATGGTAAACTATGACTAATTGACAGCTAAATCATTTAAACTCGAACCGCGGCTCAATTGACCTACTAAACGCTATAAATGCCAAGCTATATTGCAATTTAACTTGCACACACACACACACACTCCTCACACCATCGCGAATCAAACCCCAACTCAATTTTATCATTCGAAGCCGTCAAGGACTTGTTTGATATCTAGCTCGAGCCGCGGAACCTATTTCATCATTAACCCTCATTCTGTGATCTTTTCTGGTGATTAAACATGTTTTTAGATTGTCTTTAACCGATAAACAATAACCTTATGTCAATTTTGATTAACAATGAGTAAATGATTCGTTTTTCAGTTCTAGGATTTATATTGGGGAAGAACATGAACTGGGTTTGTGTATATATTTAATTGGTTTAATGTTTTAATCGAGTTAGACACCTGCCCTAGTGACAAGTGCATGATAATCTGGTCACGAGGGGGAGCGGGTTCAAGTCCCCCAGGCCCGGTTTTGGAAATTTTATTTTTAAACCTATTTCCTAATAAGATTTTATTATTTTTACACATATATAACCTTGAATAAACGCTATTTTGATAAACTAGACCCCGAAACAACTCTTTGTAATTCCATATTCTTGTATAAATATATATACATTAGTTTAAATTCTATAATAGCACTATATATATGCATTTTTATAACTATATATATATATATATATATATGTATGTATGTATCTATCGGTTTTAACCTAAATAAATAATGACAAGTTTGTTTATCGTAAATAATAATCAAAGTAATAATTGTCGTAATTGCACCCATTTTTAATAAGAAATATTTATTTCGAAAATATTAGGTGTACGATTTAACTTTTGTAAATGAATAAATTAAACTCTAGACCAATTAATTTATCATAAACCGTCGCTTTTATTTTCGTCCATAATTAATACTATCATTATCGACTAGGAGCTTTTGTCGATGTATCACAAGGAGCTCGACCGCTTCCACTTTAATTTCTATCATGTTTCATCCTCATAAACCCACTCGTTAAGGTGAGTAATCACAACCCCCATTTTTACCTTTTTTACATTTTTGGGGGCGTTACGCGTTCACAAATTTAAATAGATTATGATTTTCACTACAATTCCACTATATGCTTAGATATGTAATTTCTCAATTAGCTGATACGTGCGAATGTGACTATGTATTTATTTTGAGTTATGGTTGTTGGTATCTCATTCTCATCCTCATTAGTATGATCACATGCCGCCAGAGTAACTCAACCTGTTGGGACGAGGGAAATGGCCCTGTTAATTATTGTTATGCTAGTTGTAGGGATTCATGTTTATCACAAGAAATTATCATTTACAATATTAATATGTACAAAACTCATGATTACTTGTTCAACTTTTTTTGTTGACAAACTATATATTTTCACGCATGACGCAGGTAAGATTGGATGAAGCAAGTGATAAAGTTTAGATATACCTTAGGTTGCATGATGAATAAAGAACAATTTACTTCTAAGTCATGGATTTATGCTTTGAATATTTGTAATGCCATTTTTCGTTTGAGAACAATGTTATGCTTTTGCGTATTTGATTGATTTATGAAATAAAATAATTTTGATATTGACCCGCGTAATTCATTTAGTGTCTTTTGAGCTATGATACAAATTATGTCGCGCCCTCGCATGTTCTGCCATAGGTTGGGGTGTGACAGATTGGTATCAAATCCGAGGATATAAGATAGGTGGTTAGATGTAACCGCTTAGCAGCATGCTTAGCGTCTACATATGTGTTTCTATATATGCAGTCTACTTGTTTAATTTTTTGTATATAGCTTAACATATTTAAATTGTTAATCATATACAGCTGTACACAAAAGCACACACTTTAATCGGGAGATTCCACAAGAAATCCCACCTTTTTATTCCCCTCTCATTGAGGATGATTCGTGTGAAGGATATGTAGTAACTGGAAGGGGGACACACGTGACGATCACACCCTTAGTTTATAACCAAATTCACTGTGGTTCGTGGCTAAAATCGGTTTTTCCATATTGTGTTTTAGTTAAATAGATGGGTGAAGTATAAAAATATGGAGTGGTTCCCGAATTACTTCAACCATCTACCTCAACCCCCCCCCCCCCCCCCCAATTCAATTTTAATCAATTTTTTTGAAGCCAAGCCATTGTGATACATGGATATTTCAACAACGAATTTTATTTGGTTTTCGATATTTTTCATTTTGTTAGAAGGAACCAAGGTGGTTCATTATAAATTATGTTATTGTATATATAATCTTTTCATAATGTTAAAAATAATTGTCATGTTTCTTAAGTGATAAAATTCTCAACCTCAACAGCTATCTCAACTTCAAATCTTTAATTCACAAGTATTAATTTACGCAAACTCATATATTTACAACACTTACCCGAATCTCATGAAATTTTATAAGTATGACTTCCAGCCTCGTCAAAAGTAACTGTCACACCCCAACCTACGGCGGAATATGTCGGGGCGTGACATAATTGTATCATAGCTCAAAAGACACTAAAATAAATCCACGTGTCAATATCTAAATTATTAAATTCTTATTATTCAAATACGTAAAGCACAATCATTGTTTCAAAAGAAATTACAACTAAAAATAATAGAAATAAAGTTCATCATTATTCATGCATCCTAAGGTCCAACTATTCTTTAATCCCTTGATTCTTCATCCAATATAGCTACCTGCGTCATGCGGGAAAATACATAGTTTGTCAACATAAAGTTGAACAAGTAATCACGGTTTTTGAATACATATAATATAAAAATGACAATTCCTTGCGATAATATGAAATACTACAACTAGCATAACAACAATATAACAATAATATAAAAGTTGTCTTTTCACTCGAATCTCATGGATAGCGAGCTACTCCGACGGCGTATGAACATACTAATGAGGATGAGGATGAGATACCAACCACCAAAACGTAAATAAACACATAGTCACATTTGCACGTATAACTAATTGAGCAATATCATATAACGCAAATAGTGGAATTGTAGTGAAAAATGATTTAACGCTTATCGCCCCCAAAATGTAAAACGGTAAAAAGGGGGATGTGATTACTTACCTTTAGTGACTGGATTAGTGAGGATGAGATAACAATAAAAGAAAATGAGGATGAACACGTTCAAGCCTTCGCGATACGTCAACAAGGATGCCCTAATTGTTAACGATAGTATAACTAATAAATGAGGAAAATAATTAATAAGACATAACGATTTGATTTTTGATGGGATATTATTAGTTTCAACGTCATTATTTTGATTTAATCGGTTTGAACGATTTGGCATCTTTTAGAGTTTTAAAGTATTTTTATCATTATTATTATTATTATTATTTGGTGAACAAGATAAGTGATTTATTTTATCCTTGCTTATATTTTCAAGTAATTAGATTTTATAAATAAAAATAACCTATATTAAGTAATAATAAACATTATATATAAATGAAGCATTAATTATTTATGCATATATATATATTTAGATAGGAAACCATGACACGTCCAAAATAATACTTTCGAGGTTTGTTTTCGTTAAAACAAAGTTTATTTAACATTATATTATAATTATAATCACAAAATAAAACAAGAATTAAGCAAAAACAAAATTAATATGAAAACCGGGTTTAGGGGGTTCGATCCCGCGCCCTGGGCCATTTCATTGGCTTTACAAGAAACGCACCAGCCATCAGGCTGGTGCTTTAGTTTGTGTTTAATATCAATTTGAAATCATATAACTAGATGCAACCTACACCCAGTTTCAAATAACATAACCCTAGATCTATTTCATTCCAATTGATCAACAATGCGTCGATGATGATTGAAATAGATTTAGGGTTAATGATTCTTGGTTAAAAATGAACTAAAAACATGTTTTAATTACCCAATTCGATGACAGATTAGTGAAGAACGATGACTAAGGCTTGTGGCTCTTGCTCGAACTATAAACAGGTCTTAACGGCTTCGTATAGGGCAATTAGATTAGGGCTTTGCGTCGTGATGTTATAGGGATTATGTGGTGTAATTTAATTGCATTATGATTATGTTTATATAGTAGTTTAGAGCCGAGGTCAGCCACGATTCGTTTAGGCCGTAATAGTAGTCAATTGTGATTCGTTTTCTATAATTAAAATGTCGGTGTAACGCGATTTTTGGTAATAACCGATTTGATGAAATCAATTCTTGATAATACCCGAGAATTAAGGCTCAAGAAAGTGGGGTGGGGGGGTATACAGCGATGGAGAAGAGGAGGAAAAGAGGAAGATTTGATTATAATATTATTTGCACTTAGGTCCTTGTTCTTTGATATGCGACACAAAAATCGGATTTTTGTTGCTTAAGGGTTTTTGCATATCTTTGATAGTTAATAAAAGAAATAATTAACTAAAATAAATATTTTATAGATAGATTCACCCGAACACGAACTGGGTCGGGTAAACAATTACAGAAACAAGAAACGGAAACCCGAAATGTTACAGTAACCGTCACACCGGCAACTCTGGCCGTAACATGTCATATTGCATTGCGAAGGGAAGCCTTTCCGTCCATCATCTCTCATCTCCAAACCATGAATGCTGCTAGTGCTCCCATGAATCCAAACCCAATTTTGTGCTCCTTCAAACAATTCATGAATTCCAACCCACCCGGTTGCGTTGGGGCCGAGGGTGCTCTTACCCTCCTGCAATGGTTCGAGCAAATGGAAAGTGTGTTCCTCCATTGTGTGTGTCAGAAAGAGAAAAAGACCGCCTACACCTCAAGCGTCTTCAAACTGAGTGCCTTCACTTGGTGGAATAGTAAAAATCACTCTCTTGGGACTGAGGTTGCCATGACCTTGCCATGGGATGATCTCAAGAAGCTCATGCTGGAAAGATTTTGCCCGAAATATGAACTCTGGAAGTTAGAAGAAGAGTTCTGGAACTTGAAGTAAGAAGGTGGCAATAATATCACTTAAAATGGTCGGTTCCATGAATCGAGCCTCCTCATCATGCATATGGTTACTCCCTTGGAGCGTGCCATTGATAAGTACATCTTGGGTTTGCCTATGCAAATCCAAGATTCCATCCTGAGTCGTGACCCGAAGATCCTTCATGATGCCATCACCCTAGCCGGTACCCTCACCGAGAACCGGCTTGGACTTAGATGAGGAAGAGTTCCAAGAAGCCCAATGAATCCCTACACCGGCCACATCCGTATTACAACACTTGCCAATGTCACCACCCACCCCAATCTACTTGCCGGGTGTGCACCAATTACCACCGTTTCGGCCACCTAACCCAATATTGTCGAGAAGCACCCCTTGTGCAAGCCGTTCCATCGCGGTTGGCACCATCAAACCAACCCAGCTGAGCAATCCTCTATGCTCCAATAATCACCCCCGTTAGGACTTGTTGCAATTAAGGTGACCTAAATCACCTCCGCAACGCGTGTCCTCGACTCGCGCAAGCCTACACAACCCTACTATACCTCTCAAGCCTAACAAGTCCAAGATTACCAACCCTAATTACCCCAACTCATGGTTCCTCAAACTCCTCAAGCCTAACCCATGGTCATGCAAGCCTTTCAAGCTCTAACCCCTTCAAGCTTCAACCTCCCAAGACCAAGCACCTCAAGGAACCCAAGGGCGAGCATTTACCATCAATGCTCATCAAGCCCAAAACTCAAATGATGTGTTGAACGGTATGTTTCAAGTTAATAAGCTCCATGCTTTTGTATTATTTTATTCAGGGGCCTATAGGAGTTTCATTTCCTTCGATTTTGAATACATACTTGATGTGCCCGTAGTAAATTATCTAAGCCCTTCACGGTAGACATAGCTAACGGTAGTTCGATCATTATTTACTCCGTTGTCCGCAATGGCACGCTCACCCTCAGCGGGCAAAAGTTTTTTACGTTGACCTTATACTTATGCAAATGGGTAACTTCGACGTCATCGTTGGAATGGGGGCGTAGTTCTAAACATTCCTGGAGAAAGACCCTTCTCAAAGCTAAACCTCATGTCGTGCCTCGAAGCCCAACGCTACTTACACAAGAAGTATGTCACTTTCTTAGCCCATGTTACCACAAAAGCCCATGAAGAAAAACAACTTTCTGGCATCCTGATTGTTCGCGACTTCCCCGAAGTATTTCTCGATGATGTTTCCGGACTCCCTTCCGTAAGTCAACTGGAATTCCGTATTGACCTTGTACCTGGTGCAAACCACATAGCCAAAGCACCTTATCATCTCACACCCTCCGAAATGCAAGAACTCTAGAACCAAATCCATGAACTCACGGACAAGGGTTTCATTCGTCCGAGTTTGTCTCCATGGGGCGCACCCGTCTTGTTTGTCAAGAAGAAGGGCCGTACTCTTAATATGTGCATCGATTACCATGAATTCTAAGCTTACTATCAAGAATCAGTATCCCATTCCGCGTATCGTAGATCTCCTTGATCAACTCCCAGGAGCCGCATGTTTCTCCAAGTTTTATCTCTGTTCGGGTTACCATCAACTCCGTATCCACAAGGGTAACTACCCAAGACCGCATTCGTGTACCCGTTATGGCCACTTTGAGTTCCGAGTTATGCCTTTTGGGTTAACTAACGCTATCGCAGTTTTCATGGACCTTATGAATCGTGTCTGTAAACCATACATCAATAAGTTTGTGATTGTTTTCGTCGACGATATCTTGATTTATTCCAAATCCGAGACCGAGCACAAAGATCATTTGCGGGCTATTCTCAACTTGTTACGGAAGGGACAATTTTACGCTAAATTCTCCAAATGTGAATTTTAGCTAAAGCAAGTTCAATTCCTGGGCCACATCGTCAACGAAAAGGGCATTCATGTTGATCCCGCTAAAATCGAAGCCGTTAAAAATTGGAAAACCCCGTCCTCTCCAACGAAGGTTCGTTCATTTCTTGGTTTAGCGGGGTACTACCGTCGTATCATTCGCAATTTTTCGAAGATTGCTTCACCCCTTACCGCACTAACTCACAAAGGGAAATTTTACGAATGGGTCCCGAACAAGAGGAAGCGTTTCAAACCCTAGAGGACATGCTTTGCAATGCTCTAATCCTTGATCTTCCCAAAGGCACCGACGATTTTGTTGTCTTTTGTGACACTTCCATCCAAGTCTTGGTTGTGTTTTTATGCGACGAGACAAGGTCATTGCTTACGCCTCATGTCAAATCAAGGTTCACAAGAAAAATTACACGACGCACGATCTCGAACTTGGTGCGATCGTGTTTGCCTTGAAAATTTGGAGAAACTACCTTTACGGCACGAATGTGTGGTCTTCACCGACCATAAAAGTTTACAACACATTTCAACCAAAAGGACCTCAATATGAGATAAATACGATGGGCCATGTTGTTAACTGATTACGATGGCGAAATTCGCTACCACCCCGGGAAAGTGAATTCCATGGCCGATGCTCTTGGTTGTAAGAGTCATATTAAATCCATCATGCTCAATTGTATTACTGATGTGCTGAAAGCGGTCTATAAAAACCTAACCAAACTTAGACACTCTAGTTTTAAATTTATAATTCTAAACTCTCCTAATGCTAGATCACTAGACAGGAAAGTGTACATATCGACTGTAGTAAAACCTAATGAACTCCGGATGTCGAACCCACATGACACTAGCGACACCTAAATTAGAATCTGACTAACGCTTAAGTAAATTGATTTAATTGATTTTTTGGGTTTTTTACTATTAAATATAAACTAAATAATACTTAAACTAAAACTGACACGAAAACTAGACACAACAAATCGGACTGAAACTTATATAAGGGAAACAACTACCTAGGCAAAGAATCCTACTAGTAAACTCGTAAACTCTCGGAATTGGATTTATGATTGGTAACCGGGTTCTAAAAATATGAAACTTAAGGAATAACTAAAATATGCTAATCACCTCCCGGTCTCACCAACAGTACCTAAGAACCCTAAATATCATGTAAAGCTCAACGGTTTAATGGTTCGGATCACCTCCCGGTCTCACCTAACCTAACTTTACTAAGGTGCCCAAAGATCAAATCACCTCCTGGTCTCTCTAATCACAAAACACCCTAAGGCATAAAGGGGTATTCTTATTGAATTCGGTTATAATTCGGATCTGTAAGAATCTAAAAAAGTCTAGGGTAACTCACTCCCGTGCAATCACTACCCAAACCCGCAAAAGACCAAAACAAACGACACTCAATTACCTCCCGGTCTCTCAAGTGACAGAATATAAGGTATCTTTAAACTCTTAATTACCGTTCATGTGGAATATGTTAACAATAAACCATAAACTAGTTGTAAACACACAGTTAACTACCGAATACACATCCATACATGAAAGACGTTCACAAAGACGCATATAAAACAATAAATTAATCATAAATTAATACCAAATACGCATAAGCATCATAACCAAACACAATAAAACCTTTTACCAAAGCAAAACCAATCAATAAACAATCCAAATAAAAAAAATAAAATGAGTCTAAAAAGTATTCATCCAAACCCAGGCAGTATAACACACTAGCCGCTCATAATATTTGATGAAACAAGGATAAAATATAAGTCACGGTTCATCGTAAAAGAAATTAATTGAGTTGTGTGCCTGGTAGCTTAAATTAATTCGCGCCCCTACTTGAGTGCTTGCTTCCTTTTTTTTATTCAAATGGCCATGAGTTTTAACCTACTTGCCAGGCTGCTTGCTTACTATTTCTTTTTGACTATGGTCTATAGAGGGTTAAAACACCACACCTTACCAACACCCACTGTCCACCACCACCACCACACCACCACCCATAGTTCGCCACCAACACCCACCACCACCACTACCATCACCCACCGTCCACCACTATCACCACCCACCGTTCGACCCCACCACCCGCCGTCTGCCACCACCACTAGCCACCGTCCGCCACCACCAATGTCTACCACCCGCCACCGCCTTCTACCACCACCGCCCATTAACCACCACCGCCTTCTACCACCACCACCGCCACTGTCCACCACCTAACATCTACCACCACCATCCATCACTACCACTATCACCATTTAGCAGCAACACCACCCACTATCACAGTTTGTACATCACTACTAGTTTATTTTAGCAATCTATAAACGTTAAAAAAACAAATAGTCTTCTTCTTACAGACTGTAGAGGTTTGGTCCACCTCTTCTTCTACAGAGGTGGTCCGCAGACTGCAGGCATTTTACCTCTGAAAAAACAAACAGCACCTTAGTGCCCTAGAAAGAGGCATACAAACCCTTAACTTTCGCTTCTTCGGCCATATTCAACCTATCTTGAGTAATGATAATGGCAGCCTTTTTCTTAGCACTAGCCACATACTCCTCTAACTCTTGAGCATGCCGACCTTCAATTTCCTTCGTCTCTCTAGCCATAGCCGACCACATTCGTCCCTCATAGAGACAATATGTTGGTAAGATAATCCATATTTTCCCTTTCAGTCCGAGCAAGCGTCTCGTCATCCAGCACATATTTCTCCATCCTCCTAGAACACTTCACCGTTCCTTGTTAGCAAGATCGAAGATGGTCAATAAACTGTAACATTTTTATGAGCGATACAGTCAAATAATCAAATATCACGGCGAGAGAGAGCTTACCGTACGCAGGATGGCTTCCAATCTATCTAAGGATCCTTCATGATTAAGATCCTCGAAATAATCCTGGGCTTTTCTCTTTTTACTCGGAGTAGGCTTAGGAGAAATAGGTGGAGAACCTTGAATAACTGGTTTACGGATGGAAGGAGCAACCTTTTCCCCAGTAATGATCACTCCACCAGAAGAAAGGATGCTATCGATATCGTCAGCACTTAAATCAAGAATAGGCTTCTTGGATCCTATCAAGGATCATGTCAGGTCAGTTTCTTACTTAAATATATTTGTGTTCTAATTAAACAATGCAAAATCCTTACCTTGGGGCATATCGGGTTGAGAATGATGAGATTCAGAGCTAACTTCAACACTAGGGTCTTTCGGCATAAGCCTCCTTTGGAAGTATCCAAAGAGAAGATTCACCCTAGCAGCCATACCCTCATGTGGAGGAGCAAGTTCAGAAAAATTTATGCCTGCACAAGTGAAACGAGATCAGCATAAAATTAGCACAAAAGGACAGAGACTTGAAAATTAAGGATCAAACGACCCTTAGTAGCCAAAAGTACTGGAAGATCTCTTCCATTGAATATTGAATCTCAGCTCACGAAGAAGAACTTGCTCTTCTAGTTTGAATCATTCTGGGTACTTTTCAAGATGAGGGGATCTTAGCCAGGTTTGGCTTTGAAAAGATAACGATGAGAACCATTGGCACGAAGTTCAAACGCATAAGCGAGCTTAGAAACACCAAAATCCAGTTCAAGATTTTGGATCAATTTTTCAAGAACAAAGAGGGTTCTCCAAGCCATCAACATAAGTTGAGCAAAACACAACCCAGCAACTTTAAAGAATTCGGTGGTTAAGTTGGGAAAAGGATAAGTAAAACCAATTTTGAAAGGAAGGTAAGGAAAGCAAACCCACTTCTTCAACGCTAGATCCGCCTTAGAAGTAGCATCAAATGGCTTGAAGACAGCGTTATCGTTGAAGGCAAGGGTAGATTTTAAAGACTCAATGTTTGAATCCTTAAAAGAGCATTTTTCATGAGAAGTTGCATCAAGGATGTGTTGAGTTGTGAAGTGGGAGTCACCCACATCGGAAATAGGGATACAAGGTCGAGTCACCTTCTTAGCCTAGAATCAAAAGAAGAAGATGAAAACGTTTAACTTTTAGAAGAATCGTGATCAGGAAGTGTGGTTAGAAAAAAACAAGAAATAGGGTACGATCGGAAAGGAGATAATCACGCCTCAATTCCCGCATACTATCAAATTTCAAAATCGACAGAAAAGATAAAAAAATATTTCGAAATATTTACAGCCATAAATTAATAGCTGGATACCGCTGTAATATTGGGGGCAATTATTGTGGGTAAGAAATTCAAGGATCCTGACATGAAGTATCCTTAAGATAATCCTCGTGGTACATCAGGATCACAGGCAAACAGGATCCTCTGTAAGTATTGTTGTTAATTATCGTTATCCTTTCACTATTGACTCGGTCTTGTAGGCAACATTCAACAATTAGTGCTCAGCTAAAGACTTGGTCAAACCTTTAAGGATAAGAGACGTTGGGAGCAGTTACAACTCGTTTAAGGAAAATATACACAATTCGTAACCGCTCTAGGATCCTTGCCAAGGACATTTAATGTTCATTATTGCTTGTTATTACTTGTTATAACCATTCTAACCATAAATAGAAGTTGTATTGATCGTAATAGGACACATATACACTCTTTTGTACTCATACCAGCAATCAAGCACTTCCAACACTTATACTCACCAACTTTTACCTAATAATATTAATGTAGGGGATAGTTTTCCCCTCCCTCGGTTTTTTTTGCTGGAGTTCCTTAAAGGATCACAGGCTTTTTCCTCACTAAAATCGTTGTGCCACTTGCAACGTTTATTTATTATTTTGATTACATATTCAAACATCCTAACTTACCTGCAAAGTTTGGTTACTTGATTATCCTAGGGTAATTTTTGACCAAAACACTGGGTATTTGTTTATGTATGGGTCAGGTCCTATTTCTTGGTGTAGTAAACGACAACCCACTGTTTCGTTGTCTGCAACGGAGGCGGAATATAGAGTAGCAGCTCAAGAATGCACCTGGCTTGTAGATTGTTGAAAGAACTTAATCAGACTGTAAATTACTCAGTGAAACTAAAGTATGACAGTGTTTCCTCTATTAAGCTTGCTGAGAACCTAATCTTTCATGCGAGGACCAAGCACATTGAAGTCCACTGTCACTTCATTCTTGAGAAGGTATTGACAGGTGAAATCAAGATGGAGGCAGTTGATACGACTTAGCAAACTACAGACATGCTTACATGGTTTGTCTAGTCCAAGCTAATTCAGTTTAGTAAAGATATTGAAATGATGCAAGTAGGCAATGAGGAGTGTGCATGAAGTTTCCTATTATTATTATTATTATTATTATTATTATTATTATTATTGTTTATTTGTGTATTCAATAAATTAGGGAGAATAAGTCTTAAGCTAGTGGGGTATTGTTGTTAGTTAGTTTACTGGTTTTACACCTTTATTTTAGTAGTCATTGTAAACGTTAAGGTTTGTTCACATTCATCTTTATATAATTCCAGTTTGTAGTTGCAATTTTAATTATTCAGAAAAGTTCGAAGCCTTTTATGAGCATACCTCTTTGTTTTCTCTGCATTATTCCTTCACTTTTGTACCGTGTATGTTTTGATTTCCACTTAACAGGTTCCGCACATAAATACAATGAAATATTCCAAATGCTTACTAGCTTCCATTCACGTGTGAATGCTATCACACGAGTTCGAAATGAAATAGTTTTTACGATAGATACCATCTCTACCTGTAAATTATGTTGGACAAATTCTTTTGTAAAAGTGGATTGATTTTTTTGTTCCTAACGAAGTTATTTTCATAGACAAGAAATGTGATTTGAGTTGTTAGATGGACAACAATAATCAAGCAAATTGCTATTTTAGCGCATGTTATTTACGTCTTATAACCCATCAAACGTAAGTTGCTATTTTAACCCATGAGGTTTACAACTTTACATCTTATCTTATAACCCAATAAAGGTAGAAAATGTTCTAATGATTTTTAAAATAATGGGATTCATAATATCAAATAACTAGGGTGGGTCCATAGATTAGGTTGTAACTTGTAAATCGTACGACTTACGTTTTTTATTTTTTTTTTCTCTCCATTAAAGAACGATATAAAGTGAGTAATAATACGTCATTTGCTTCGAGAAAAAAGGCTAAAAGTTGCAACCCAAACTACAGCGCACAACCACTATGCTATCCTTACTTTTATTCCACGCATGTTTTTTCATCTCCTTAGCCGATCCCGCTAACACCGACACTGGTAAGTCCATTTTCCTCCTGGCCGGGCAGAGCAACATGGCCGGCCGAGGCGGTGTCATCAACTACAAATGGGACGGATACGTCCCACCACAATCTTCCCCCAACCCATCCATTCTCCGCCTCAGTGCGGATCTCAACTGGCAGCCGGCCACCGAACCCCTACACCGCGACATTGACTATTATCGTGCATGTGGTGTGGGCCCCGGGATGCCCTTTGCTAATTCATTACTA
This sequence comes from Bidens hawaiensis, assembly GCF_021521415.1. Lineage (NCBI taxonomy): Eukaryota > Viridiplantae > Streptophyta > Magnoliopsida > Asterales > Asteraceae > Bidens > Bidens hawaiensis. The sequence goes on along the minus strand of NW_027496568.1, from coordinate 18,012 downwards.
GAAATGGATTCAAACATTGGAGTTATTGGTTTGGTTCCATGTGCGGTGGGTGGGACTAATATTAGTGAGTGGTCACGTGGTGGACATCTTTACAACCAGCTGATCCGAAGGACACAGGCGGCTTTAGAGGGTGGCGGGAGTATCAAAGGGTTGTTGTGGTATCAAGGGGGAGAGTGATACGGTGAGCCAAGTAGACGCGGTCGCGTACAAGCGGAGATCGGAGAGGTTCTTTGATCATGTGCGTTCGGATCTGCTTCTGCCTACACTACTAATTATTCAGGTAACATGTTCTTGTCGAAATTCAAACGTGTTTGATATTTTAAACATGTGTTATATTTTGTGTTATATTTTAATTGGTTGTGTAAAATAATAAAAATAGTTATAGAAAATTACCAAAATGTTCATTTGAACAATCGAAGGAACGTACCGTTCTATCCTCCAAAATGTTTATTTCTAAATCTCATCGAATCTATGAATTTTAATCATTAATTAATTAAAGGACTTTTAACCAACCAGATGCCGCTACTTTTAAAAAAATCTCAATAGAAGCCACAAAATCTCGGTGGGAGCAAGATAAAATCGAGTATGAAGACAAGATAAATCTTTTCGAGCGCCTAATAAATCCTGTCGGGTTAGACGATTTATAGAAACAACCTTTGACTGCACAATTTTATGACACAGCAGAATTTTGTTGATGGAAAATCTCGTCGGCTAATGATTAAAAAGTGTATGGGTCAAAGAGATTGGGCGGATATTATAAGAAAAAGATGGCTGAATGGACATTTTATTTTATTTTTAGGGGTTGCATGAACATTTTTGGTTATTTTCCTAATAATAAAATAATGACGGTGGCATTGGCATATGGGGCAGGGTCATACGAGGAGAAAGTAAGAGAGGCCCACTTGGGAACGTGGTTGGTGAATTTAAAGACCGTTGATGCAAAGGGGTTAGAACTTGAACCTGATAGGCTGCATCCGACCACACCATCTCAAGTAATTTCTTTGGTGTTCAAGCCTTTCCTCTGCCCCATCAATCACCTGTGAGTGTGACCAGTGAAGCTTCAAGAAGCACTCATCATTTTGTTACAAAGTTTTTTTAATTATATAGGCTTTTGATCTTCCCTTGAGTTATGCAAATTGTTTCATACGTCTAGGTTTTTGATGCACACACAAGAGTTTTGGAATGAGGAGAATGTTAGTGGTTTTAATTTGCTGAGAAGTTATGAATTAAAATACATACTGTTGGAAATAAAGTCAAATCATAGTTAAAGTCAAAGTTCGAAAGTCAATTGTTGGCCGGTTAAAGTTTCAGGGGTTGTTTAGTAATTTTCAGAAAGATGAGAAGTTTGGGTGAAGACTCAAATAAGGACTAATCGTGACAAAGTGAAACTTGGGTTGGTAACAGATCGTTAACATCTCGATTTGGGGTTGGGTAAATGACCATCAGTTTTAAATCAAATGAGTAAAGAGTTCCATTTTGTAATTTTGTTTCATTCTGTTACGAATAAAGAATCAATCCATTTGTGTTCTTCAATTTGGATCAATTTCTTTGGTGTTCCATAACAATTAGTATCAAAGCCAAGGTGTGGATTGATTTAGACAAATTATTCAGTTAAGTTTCAATCAAAGATCATGATGCAACACATTTAATGTTTTAATTTAGAATAATAAAGTTTTAATAAGAAACAAGAGTCTGATTTGCGTTACAATACATACAAATATTTGTAATCAACGCACACGTACTTGTCGTCACTATCATAACTGACGGGCCACTCCGTTTACTTTGACCAAGTGGACCGGATGAAGATGCCATAATCTGCAACACAACAATATTAATAATAATATTAATAACAATACTAATTGGCCCATATAACACAATAATTTTTTTATATGAATACGGCAGTTTATTAAGAACAAAATTGCCTATGTGACCCATTATGGACCTATTTTTTCTTTTTACATTAATAAGACCATTTTTGAAGAACAAAATGATCCATACAACAAAACATGGCCAATTTTGTTCTTAAATATTCATGATTCCTTATAACAAATAGACTCATATTATAACATATGGCCCAGATTACATTAAAGTGTTACACATCATGGGCTGTACGTTAGTATGATTTTGATTGTTGTAAATGTCTAAGAGGTATGCTACAATGATTGAAGACATACGACCCATATAAGGCTATATGAACCGTATTCATGGCATGCACATGGTGCTTGAAAGGGGGACGCAGACACCAACTTTTTTCTTTTATTTTGTATCTATCCCAAACACAAATTTTTTGTGTGACACATCTCACCCCTTAGCTTTTTGGTCGAACATAAATAACCTTTTAAACGTAAACATTAAGATTAATCCTACATTCTCCCTCTTAAGTTTAATGTGCTTCTTCTATGTCTTTGATTCCGAGCAGTATCCTCATCTCTTCAACTTTAATTATTTGATCATCAATTACGTGCCTTCTTCCTTTCGATATATTCCTCAGTGACACGGACCATTATCTTTTTTCGGACCACTCGATCTTGGCAGCTCTATCTCGTCATCATTATCATGATAAAAATCATGATCTGTGTATCTTCTTCCTTGGCTTGGACCATGGCTCCCTCTTTCGTTGCTTCTCAAACTGTATAGCTTTCTTTTTCGTTGCTTCTCGAACTAATCACTTCAGTTTCTTTTACCTGAATCACACATGTCTGTTCGCGCCACTTGAATCACACAAGTTCGGTCTAGAATGCCTCACACCCCTCATAGGTGATCATGATCACACTCTTCAGATGTTGATGATCTTCCACACCGGATCTTGGTCAACTCTTCCACAATTGTTTCAAGAAGGTTCTTGAACTCTTCTCCACCTTGATCATCTCATACAATCAAGTCTTCCACTTTTTTTTATCGAGCTTTCAAAATCATAAACAAGTCTTCTTCTTTGACCGGTCTCTCATAGACACAGCCAGCTTCCTCTAGTTTGAATTAATCACATCGCTCCTAATTGTTACTTTTAACAATCTTCACGTCGTCTTCTTGATCTTTAACCTTGATCTGATACCAATTGTTGGCCCAAAATCGTATATCACACACGAAAATATACAACTTAGTAGCGTATACGTTCACATTAATAAGGTATGACACCTTCTAAATATACAATTTAGTTTAATATTAAATTTTTAAAAGATTTAGATATAAAAAAAACAAGTAACTATTGTAGTGTTAATCAGGCATCATCAGAAGTATAGGGGTCGTGTTGTAAATAGTCGAAACTATGTTTAGTTATGTTTTAATAGACGTTGTAAAGTCTAGGGTCTAGATGTGTTAAGTTGGAAGATTATAACTTCCATGTAACTTTCATATACAAGTGTCAAGTTAGGATTGGTTCATGTAATCTATAAATAGGGCAACAATTAGAATGTTTTAATCATTCAATACAAGTTCAAGTTTGAATCAAAGTGTATTGTTCATATCATCTTGTTCATCTTGTTCATCTTGTTTCTATTATCAATTCAATATCAAAGCTCATCAAGTCTAATCAGGAGGATTACTTTTATTTCGGGTCGAGATAAATAAAAGTTGATCAGATTATCACTTGATGGAAGAAAAGTTCGCCAGAATAGGAAAAAAGAAGACATGGAAGATAGTTCAGTCGAATAAGAAAGTTGCAACAGCAAAGGATAGAGGGACATCAATGACTTTCCATTGCCCGATCCTTAACAAGACAAATTATACCATTTGGGTGGTAAAAATTAAAGTGCTCTTTAATGCCCATGGAATATGGGAAGCAGTTAAACCAAAAGCCGGGATTGAAGTCGATGAGAAAAAGAATAACACGGAAATTGCATTATTATACCAAGCAATTCCTGAAAATATGGTATTGCAAATTGCTAATCTTACTTCAACGGAAGAAATTTGGGAATCATTAAAGGTTCGACATGTTGGATTCGATAGGGTTATGGAGGCACGTATTGAGACACTCGAGTCGGAGTTTGAATATCTGAAGATGAATATTGGTGATTCACTCGATGTCATTGCAGGAAAGATCAGTCATATTGCAACACAAGCAAGTAGTCTTACGCATACGATGAATGAGAAAAGACTGGTTCGAAAACTTTTGGGTTCTGTACGAGAAAAGTTTGTTCAAATTGTTGCATTAGTTGAACAGTTTGTTGATCTTAATACTATGCCATTTCAAGAAACGGTTGGAAGATTAAAGGTTTTTGAGGAACGTACAAAGAAGAAGATTGAAGAGGAAGATGCGTCTGGTAAGTTACTATTCAGCGGGGCAAACGGAAAATGGAAGGGTAAACACCAGAAGTGTGAGCATTGCGGTTGTAGAAACTCAAATCGGGAGGACTTTGGACATGGATGAGGGAAAGGTCGGATGTTAGGAAGAAGTCGAGGCATAGTGGAGTGCAACAAGACAAGAGCCACGTAAGGTGTTACAAATGCAATGAACTTGGGCATTACAGGAGTGAATGTCCAAACTTGGAAGAAAGACGAGGAACCAACATTGTTGTAAGCAGATCTTGAAGAAGATGATCGTGATTAAGGGGGTGAATGTAGTGTTAATCACGCATCATCGGAAGTATAGGGGTCGTGTTGTAAATAGTCAAAACTATGTTTAGTTACGTTTTAATAGATGCTGTAAAGTCTAGGGTCTAGATGTGTTAAGTTGGAAGATTATAATTTTCATGTAACTTCCATGTACAAGTGTCAAGTTAGGATTGTTTCATGTAATCTATAAATAGGGTAACAGTTAGAATGTTTTAATCATTCAATATAAGTTCAAGTTTGAATCAAAATACGTTGTTCATATCAACTTATTCATTTTGTTTCTATTATCAATTCAATATCTGAACAACTTATTCATTTTGTTTCTATTATCAATTCAATATCCAAAATCATCAAGTCTGGGCCAACAACTGTTTTAGAAGACTATTGATAGGTTTCATATTTTCATTATTAAAATTTCATAAAACTAAATGACTTGATAAAAATAAAAGCTGCCATATGCAACTCAAAGTCATATTTAATGATTCGTGTATATGATGTCATATGCAACTCAAAATTGAGCTATCTTTTACATTAATATCAGGCACTAATAATTGAAATGCATTAGCAGGTTGGTTGAATTTGCCATTGTTCGTTAGCATGAGTCAGTGTCATCCTGGACCAACTCTAACATATTATAATTCCAATGGCTGAATAACAATTTTAATTATGGAAGATTAAACTATTCCAACTGGCAGATAGCTTTTAAGAAGATCTCCAATATTGAATTCCATGCATGAACCTTAACCAAAATCTGAAACCTTTCTAACAATATAAAAGGTAAATCATAAATTGTACTACTAAAACAAAGCAGGATAGCAATCATTCAATTATATAAAAACTGAAGGGTAATGAAGTTGTGAGCAAAGGGCTTAATAAAGACTGTTAAAATTAGTGCTTAGTTTATTGACATACTCTAGTTAATTAGATCAAAATAAAAAACATTACCTTATCAATCATCTTCTTCCACATGCAGCAACATATCCACCGCCTGGCTCATGGTTGGTCTTGCATCCTTATCTTCCTCACAACACCTTAAAGCTACCTTAATCAGTGTTCCCATTGTACTCATGTTGTAATTTCCATTCACTGTGGAGTCTAACAACTTCTTGAATCCAATCATTCTTTCCACCGGCGGCTGCAATCTTTTCTCGCACCCAGCTATCCAGCCTTCCCTCTGATGAACCTCCACTTTGATTGGCACATGTTGGCCTCCGGCCTGTTATCATCTCTAACATAACCACACCATAGCTATACACATCAACCTTTGAGGTTATAGGAAGATTAACAAACAACCATTCGGGAGCCATGTAACCTCTTGTTCCACACGCTCTTGAAAACTCTAAATCACGAGTCCCATTTCTATCCAATAATTTAGACAGCCCAAAATCTGCTACCTTCGGCTTGTTACCGTGATCTAGCAATATATTTTGAGGCTTAACGTCACAATGCAAAATCCACTCAAAGCACTCTTCGTGTAGATAAGCAAGCCCTTTTGCAGTGCCTAAAGCAATATCAAGCCTCTTATCCCAGTCCAGCTTGTTGGACTGTAGATTCTGAGATAATGATCCATTCTCCATATACTCATAAACCAAAAGCCTGTGTTTACTCTCAGCACAATAACCATATATCTCTATCAAATTCATGTGGTTGAGCCTCCCAAGGGTACTTATTTCTGCCAGAAGTTCAGCTTCCCCTTGCCTATTACTAGATTCATTAAGACGCTTGATTGCTACAACACGGTTGTCTGATAATACTCCTTTATACACAATGCCATCTCCTCCTCTTCCTATTTTTTCTGTGAAATGTTTCAGGCATTCTTTAATTCTGTATAGCTGAATCTCTTAAATCTTGTGGCAGCTTGGAGGTAACCTTGTTCTCGTGTAGTCGAACGCGAACGTGTTCCATAATAGAAGTAACTAATGCAAAGGAGCTCCAGTGCACCAAATACATATGCAGTCAGCATCAGAAACTTGATGATATCCTTTTCACTGTTCCTAGAATAACCTCTTTCAAGTTGGATGGTATGCTTGCCAGAACAGTTTAACTTGAATCCTTGAACATTCCTACTGTTATTCAAAGATAATGGAATACTCTTGGGTACCTTCAGATACATGGAACCATAAAAACTTTCAGACCTTAATCCATTCACCAAGAGAAATTTTGGGTAGCAAACAGTAAAACCTTTGGTCCAATCATACTTTAACTGGAACCCTTTACAACTGCAGCTATTTAGGCACTCTTGTTTACATGCACTTAGGGTGGTATTTGGCAAGTATTTATAATCATAACCCCAAAAATCAGAATGAGGAAGACGCAGGAAGTTGTACTCGCTGCTGTCACATGAAACCGGTTTGGACTCGGGTTCACAACCATATGACCAATCTGTGTGATTGATCATCTTGTGATTAGGTAAGCAAGAGCACTTCCTTCCATAAACAGGATCAATAGAACACGTACTATTTTCTCCACAACTTCCATGGATTTTACATCCTTCAGACATAGCTTGCCAGGTAACTTGCGAAATTCCTTTAGATTCATCTAGACTGTAGGCTCTAAAATTACCATCAAAATCTAAAGTCAACCTTCTTAATAAAGTCTCATCTCCAGCATCGGTTGTATTGAACAACAGATCATCAGTTGAGATGAAATGACCAGAAGAATCCATGGTTGCAATCCTTCGGCTTCCGTATATATACCTATTAGAATCCCATGCTTGGATCTCCGGATTCGGCCAATACATGCCTGTCAATCTGGAGTCACTATACACAAGACTAACAACATTGTTATTATCAAAAAAGAGCTTGTAAAAACCAGATGAGTGATTGGCTGAACTTCTTGAAGAAACAAGTGACGCGAGTTTTGTAAGGGGTTGATTGGGAAGAAGGGTATCTGTTGGGGAGTCGAAGCTTTGCCATAAAACCTTTCCATCTCTATTTTGAAGAAAAATTTTTCCTGAATTATTCAATTTCAATAGAGCAGTTTGTGTTTGATCTCTAGTAGTTGTGGTCCATATTGGGAATCGTTCATACGCATCTCTCAAGATCAGATTTCCAGTTTTCAACAAGGAAAGCTTAGAGAACTTTCCATTAACTGGTAAGTCTCGGTTAGCCATCCATACAATAGTTTGCTTCCCATCTGATAGAGGCTTAGTTAACCAGATTGAAAAGCAATAAGCATTCTCCCCAACACTGTAAAATCCGGCAGTGTAAAGGCGGTTGGGTGAGATCAAAAAATCATCTTTTTTCTCAACTGAGAGAGATAAGCCCAGTTTTAAGGCAAAGGGCGGTGATGAAAAAGAAGAGGAAGAGATTATCAATGGTGTTAGATACATGCATATTAAAGCAATCAAACTTAAAAGAAATGAGAGAGCCATTGGTAACTGGAAATATTGTTACTATTGTAAGTTCTTCATAACATGCATGCAGCCAATATGGAACAACAGATAATAAAGTCTATAGGCCATTTATAGTCAGACATCAGATTACTATATTGATTTGTTTGAAATTTGAGGGTAGACAACACATTGATTTTGATGCTAGGCTAATTTATTTTTATTTTATTTTTTTAGATTTTTTGATATTGACATTCAGAACGTTGGTATTGGCATATTCATGCATCTTAAAGATAGTTCTTGCAATAAAAAAGAAACAACACTTTGGTCCAAATTTTGAAATATCGTAAAATAATTTAAAATACTAAATGTAGATCCCATCTTGTATTATTAAAATTCTTTTGTATTTGTTACTATATCTCACGGTTGTATTTTATGCTTTCGTTTATCATATATGTATTTTTGGGTCCGGGACCTTTTATAAACAAGCTCATTGAGCCGTTTGAAATAAAGAATGGTGTATGAGATTTGTACTATAAATAGTGCAACCTTCTCATACACATATAATCCTTTTGCAAAAATTATCAACTCTCACCTACTCCCTCTCTCTCTCTCTCTCTCTATATATATATATATATATATATATATATATCTTATCCTCTCAACCTTTCCTTAACTTGAAAATAACTCAAACATGAACAAGATCCGAGATCTAACTCGGTGATAGGTGATTTCCGCTAATCTATAACTTAGACTGATCCAATAACAAGTTGTGAGATCCGCTTTTGAGGACCTAAACTAAATGTGTCATATAAAAATCTATAAACATAATCAAACCAATGCCGATCAATCTATTTAGTTATCCTAACTACTAGATAAAAGCAAAACTAAATAATTCAACATTATTAATAATATTGACCACGGTCGTCTAACCGTCACTTAGATGAGCAATAACCACCTTTTCGAGCATTCTAGTCATATTTTTGAAAGTTATATTTCTAGATATGGCCATTCATGGCTGTTTAGCAATCTTTGTATTTGTTTTTTCAGCAGTTAAATTTCTAGATATTTTGGTATTACTTCTCCCTAATTTTCTTTGCCCTAACAAATACATCCTAAATTAATGCTTAGTCAAGCCTAATTTGCTTGGCATTTACTGTCAAACTTTTTGACTTTTTTCTAGTCAGCACCGGCTAGCCAGAAGTCCATATTATTGGTGTTCACTTTGAATTATATATTATATGTAAGAGAAGAGTGGGAGAGGTTACGGCATCTCCAATGGTGAGTGTTTTGATTTCAAAAATCCTATCACGCACTCAACTTCTCTCTCCTCTATGCAACTTTGAAGTGGTTTGTAATTCTAAACTCTTTCTTCTCTCTTTTCTCCACCTAGGCTTCATGTGGGCTCTATCTCTCATTCAAACTAACCGCTGGAGATGCCCTTTTTTATAACTTTTTTTTTTAAATCTAAGCATTAGAAAGTCTCTAAAACATAATGTCTTCAAACTGTTTTTCTTAAACATCGTTACAGGAGCAGTTTAGGTTGTTCCACCCAATATAATGGGTATGTTTGGCAAAATTAGCTGGCTGTTAGCTGAAAGCTGGTGGCTGTTAGCTGTAGCCTTTTAGATATATTTAGGTGTTTGGAAGAGTAGCTGGAGCTTTTAATAAAACTAATTGGGTGCCCACGCGGTGCGGCGAAGTGCGCACGCAACCTGACATCAACCGCATAATTAGTGTCGGTATGTGATTCACTTGATAATAGTGCACACATAACCCAAATGCAGACGTGTAATTCGTGCAAAGGCAATAAGCGTGTAACCGGTGGCGAAAATCAAGAAACAAAGCTCAAATATACAGTAATTTCAAATAGATAATTTTTTAAACCAACATTTTTTGATTTAAAACCATTTCTGACCCGACACCGTTTTAATCTGAAACATGTTCTGATCTGGCCCCTTTCGACTCAAAACCGTACCGATACGAACCGAACTAAATTAACCCTTTTTGTATCGACTCGTTCCGACCTTAATTTGGTCTTACACATGACTCGAGCTCGTCTGACTCAACTTGTTGCCAATCATAACCGGTAATCACGTAGTATACTAATTTTTTAAAGTTAAAGAAGTATAGAAATATCATACCCAAATTAAAGAGAATAAAATGCTCTTTTTCATGATGTAATTTGTTTAAAAAAATATTAACGTGTGAAAAAGTTATAATCTTTTATAGAGTAATGGGGTATAGTTTTGAATAAGGGTAAAATTTATAATTGTTATATAAATTTGCAAAAGTTGATGAAACTTAAAATACTAAACTTGTAAATTCAAATGTAAAAGCTTTTAACGTTTAAAAATAGAGCTTTTTCTTCAAACTTAAAAGATTGAGTTTCTTCAACCAAACAAAGCTTTTTACTGAAGATGAGCTTTTTCCTTAAGCTGAGAGCTCCTAAAAGCTCTTTATCAAACATACCCAATGTTTTCAAATTGGCACTATTTAGTAATTAATTAATTTTGTTTGCATAGTTCGTTCGTACACTCATTGATTTGTGCATGTTTGCTCATATATCTTTTGCAGATTAAGAGTCTTGCAAAGGCTAAACAACTTGATTCATCTTTGATTTTGCTAATGATATATAGTGCTTGGGCTTCTGCTAAATAATCAACAACCATGAAAATTAAAAGGGGTAAAATTTTCAACTTTATCGTGCATTTATTTATAAAAAAGAGTTTTCAGTATGTGATGAGACCTTTCACACCTATGAATCTGGATAACTTTAAAACAATTAACGTGAAACTAATGTTCTCCGCAAAGTAAAACCCTTCATGTGTATAATATTATTACAGAAAGTCATGGTCATCCAATGCAATAAAAGGTCTAAGTGGGACATGTTGAAACTTAATGGGGGTTAGGAGAATAGCGGGTTAAGTTTGTTTTGACCATAAAAAAACTGTCCAAAATTTAACTGATTGCTCAATTATTTTGTGGCCAAGGTCTAGACAGCCCGTGAAGAGTAACAAGAAGCTGATCTGAGATTTTTTTCCCATGAAATCCTGTTAATTTTTTAATATTTTCTTTAATTTCTTTATAATTTGCATGGTGGCTGATGTTGAATAAAAAAGCCTGTTGATAATTAAGTTTACATTTTAGATACTCAACCGGAAAGTATTGGAGATTGTACTTTTATGATCATAGAAATACCCTTATGTCAAATTTGTGAAAATTAGGAAAATAAATAGACAGATTTTATTTATTGAGTTTGGATATGGTAGAAACCATATGTTGGGTAGGAAACGTAAGAAATAATCATAGCCATTCATTATTAGATCCTAGGATAAGATTGTTCCAAGCAATACAATAGGTTTTCTTATGTTTAAACAGTTAATAAAGGGCAAAAAGGTAAAGTGTTGGCTTATTTAAAAAAGGAGACTACTTAAAAGTTGCCTCATCGTTCATCTGTAACAAATAACGCTTCCAGATCTCACTCCAATTCCAACGATCCAAATTGAAGATCAAAGGAGGCAATTGAAGATCATCGACATGATTTCAACATGTTTTGTGCTGATTAGTGGCAATTAAGGTAAAGAGAAAACCGTAAACCTTTTGCTTTGTAATTGTCGGCAGCCTAATATTTCAGGTTAATCTCGTAACCCGATGAGACACATGCTCAATTCACCTCTGATTTTAAAAAAAATCGTAGTTGAATTGCTAATTTCTTTTATGCACATGCAGTTGGTGTGTTAATTTTACCTGGTTTTGGGTCCAAATTGTCTTTGCTAGGTGTTATTATGCTTATAAGGTTTTGTGAGGGTTAGACTTGTTGGTTTTCCCTATGATGATAATAAATATATGTAGGCTGAAGTATTTGATGTTTGGTTGATGGTGTTGTTAAATGATTGTGGGTTGTTGGCTTGTAACTAGGTTGTGCTACTTCTGTGCTCCTTAGTGTTTTGCCCTGTGTTGGTAAGCCACATATGTGATGGTTTGCCATGTGTTGCTAAAAAATATATGTAGGTTGAAGTGTGTGTTTGCCATGTGGTGGTAAAAATTGCAGTTAGGCTTCTCTTGGTTTGTTATAATTAAGATTTCTTGGTTTCTTTAAATGGGTTGGGTTGTTGATAAAGTATGTGGTCAAAGCTGCGCAGGATGTGTTGGTGGTGTTGGTTTTATTTTGTCACGCTACTAGTTGTGTGTGTTAGCAAAATATAAGCTAATTTGATGTGTTGGTATTGGTAATATATATGTTAAAGTTGTGTTGGGTTCATATGTGCTACTAATTTGATGTGTTAGTATTAGTAACAGATATGTTAAACTTTTGTTTTGTTGATGACCTTCAAAATTATTTACTGGTTTCTTGTTAGAAATTTATGCATGTGTTGTTTAGTTGCTTTTAATAAGTATTTCGTTTGTTGTTTTGGTGATGTTGTTAGAAATTCATCCTTATGCTGTTAGGATTTGCTGATAATATATGTGTTGCTGTTAAAAATTATTGTGGTGTTGTTAGAAATTATTGTGCTGATATTTAGTGTGTTGTATGTGTGGCTGTTAGTAATTTGTGTGTGTTTTTTTGTAGACACATTATGTTTTATGTTTGTGTTTACATGTTACGTAATGTGCTTTTACAGATAAATTTGTTGAGCAAGAGGCTAACAATAACTATGGTGTCAATTGTGGTATGTTTGCTATGCGTCACATAGATGGACGATGTTGTTAAAGAAAATCTGGAGGGAGGTGTGTTTGATAGGATAAGTGACATAGTTGAAAGGGCGCTCAAGTTGGATTGGTTGTTTCTTCTTCAACTTTGCAAAAGTTTATTTTGGATTTCTGTTTTGGTGTTGTTTTATTATTTGGGACCCCATGTTTTAGTGACCATTAGAATTAATAGTAGTTCTAAACAGCACATAAGTTACTTATATTGGTTGTTGAATCATACATGTTCAACTAGTTTGTTAAATATGGATGTGTGTTCAACAAAAGAGCACCGTGGTAGTCGCAGTTAATAAACAACACATAATTTAGTCGAAATTAACAAACATTTCATAATTACTTATATTGTTTGTTAATATTCAATCATTTTTTTAAATGTGGATTTATGTTTAACAAAAGAGCAGTTTGTTGTTTATAATAGGATATGCAACCGCACTGAAAATAATTTATCAACAAATGTAAAGATGTTAAAGTTAAATCTTTAGACTATTCAGATGAAAGAGTTTAACAAACTGATGAACAAAATCTACTATGTTTCATACAACAAACTAATAATATGAACAATTGAAGGTATAAATTCTACAATCTGTTTTACAAGTAACTACATGTCTAAATCAACAAACAAAGAATGCTAAATAACAAGTCCCCTTAGTAATGGAAATAAGCGATGAGATGGAGAAAACTATGATATCTTCAACTGCCTTGCACCCTATCTATTTGTCTCTTGATTGGATTTTAGAAGTCATCATCCATCATTAGTATTAACTGCAACATGTTTATGAGATGCTAATACTCTTTGTTAATAACACAACAAAAATGACATTAACCAACCAGGCTAGCTCTTTTTTTTCCAAAAGACTAACCTTTTCTTGCTAATGATCTCACAATTTCACACACGCTAACATTTCACTTCTTTGATGTTGAAGACCCAATGTCAATAACACATCGCGCTACATGTTTGTGAATCATGTTACTGTTGTATATATATATTTTTGAATAACCATTGGAATTGGTGTGCATGTCAAAAGATTTACCTTTTCTTTCTGATTAAACAGTATTTCACACCCTATTGATTCGCTTCTTTCACGTTGAAGGCCAACATGAATAACACATCGAGCTGCTCCTACGCAATAAAATACACAAAAAAAAATAATGTGTTGATATCATTGAAAGAAAAATAAGCATGCACATGTTTTTGGATTGGCAACACTGTCTGCTCTTATTGTCTGTGGCTTTGAAGTCGTCGTTTTCGATCCAACATTAATCACTTGTGTTTTAATTTTTGTTACACATTTATTTGTTGAAACTTTGCCACCTTCAAAACCAACAAACAAACAAATAAATAAATAAATAAAAATATATATTCTAAAACATGTTTGTTCTAATTAAAAAATTGTTATATTAAAGAACACAAATAAGTAATTACCTCCATGTTCGTTAACTAAGACAATTGGATTTGAAGTGTGTTTGTGTATTTGCTAAAAATCTCATCATTAATGCAATTCTATTACTTTTCTTCCTGATTGCTAAATAAATATTAAAATCAGTATTATATATTTTAAAACCCCAACAAACGCATTGCTAAAAACCAACTTTTACAAACACATTAGTATAATCACATGACCTCTTTTAACTTACTAACACCAACTTTTAAAAGTCTGAACTAACAACAACAAATTAACAACACATACTTTACCAACAATCCCATCGCCAACATAAAATGCATAAACCTTAACAACTAAGAAGTAACCATCACAACATAATAATACCATGTCCCCCCTTAAACTACTTACCAACACCATCTTCACTAATATGAAATGACACCATCAACGTAACAACACACGCTTTAACATCCATAATCATATGACCAATTTAAACTTACTAACACCAACTTTTGATAGAACGAACTAACAAAATCAAATAAACACATGTTTTATCAATAATCTCACGACCAACACAAACAGCATAAACCTTAACAACTAAGAACTAGCCAGCAAAGCCTAATTATACCATGTGCCCCCCCTTAAATTAATTAACAGTCCACCATCTTTATTAGTACGAAAATAAAACCATTAACCTAAAAAAACATACTTTAACATCCATATATCTATTAACAACACAAGAGGAACCAACATAGCGCCTTACCACAATCACAACACATATGAAAAACATGCCAACCCAACACATATATGTTACTGACAACACCACCATGTATAATATTAGCGCTAACCCAACAAACCCACACCAACTGTGGTTGTTCAAACACCCAAATACACACCAACTGCATGTTTATCAACAAAATATTTCAATTGACTTCAATTTTTGTAGAAAATCCACAAATATAAGGTGCATCGTACCTGTACGAGTTCGAATTTCGCCATTAACCCTAGAAAAGAAACAATCGATAAAACCGGAGACAAAAAGAATTAAGGTTTTTACATTAATCGATCCAATCAACACTCAAACGAGACACTTACCAATTGAAATCCCCTCGATGATCTTCAATTGCTTATTTTATCTTCAACCTTGTTAGTTGAACTCGGAGTGTTACTCGAGACGGATTCACGTGACTGTTTGTTGAAAACTTACGACCGGACTAGTATTAAGCAAATTCCTTTCCTAAAGAATCTGCACTTTACCTTTCTGCCCTTATTATTTAATTATTATTTTCCATTTGCTCTTTTCTAATTGGTTCTTATAATTCTCACCAAAGAAACACTTTCTATTTGATCCTTCCTCTTTATTTTTATAGGTAATGTAACACACTTTTTTTCTCTGATCTGGTAAAGGATACATATCTAAAAGATAGGAAGGTTTGAAAGCTTTGTGAATATTCAAGGTCTTCAAAGGAATTAAATGATAAACAATAACACACAAACGTAAAGAGATTTCACTTTGTTATTAGGGAAATATAGCTCAAACCCCATATTACAAACTATCTCATTGTTTTCTTGTTCTTAAACCCTAACTCGGTTAAGACACATTTATATGAGAACACAACTTAGTTCCCAAGAAAGACTAACAAACCATAACACCCATAACCCTCGACCATCTAGCTAAGACATCTCTGGCCGGCCCACTAGGCCTAACTCAGTAATTAGCCTTCATTCACCCCCCCTAATTTCCGAGTTGGATTTCGGGAGGTCTTCAACATGTAGTAACTCGCACATCCTTTGAAACTTGAATCTTGCGAGTGCCTTTGTCAAAATGTATGCCTTTTGCACCTTTCCACTTACATGCTCAACTTCAACTTCATCTGCTTCAACACATTCTCGAATGAAGTGATATCGAGATTTGATGTGTTTCGTCTGACCATGAAACACTGGATTCTTCACGAGGGCAATCACGGAGGTGTTGTCAATCTTCAACTTAATCTTTTGTAATGGGTTACCAGTTATTTCACCCAATAATTCTCAGAGCCAAACTGCCTGACACGCGGCTACAGAAGCTGCCATATATTCAGCTTCACACGAAGAAAGTGCCACGGTTGCTTGTTTTTGTGAACACCACGTGACGGGAGTCGAACCGAAGTAGAAAACATGCTCGGTTGTACTCCTTCCGTCATCCTCACCCACATTGTGACTACTATCACTATAACTAACCAAATTCTTTGACCCATTTCGTTCAAACTTTAACCTAAAACTTAAAGTTTTCTTCAAATACCTCAAAATGTGATTAATCACCAAACCATGTGACTCTCTCAAACTTTGCATGTAGCGACTAACAACCCCGATCGAATATGACAAGTCAGGTCGCGTATGCAATAGGTATCTCAAACACCCGACAATCTTCCGGTATCCTGTCACATCAATCTCCACCTCGTTTTCGGCTTACATAACCGTAAGCCATGATCCATAGGTACGTGAGATGGGTAGCATGTTTCCATTCTTGAATCCTTTAGAATTTTACGTGCGTGTCCTTCTTGATTAATTTGTATCCCGTCATTGCTTTATGAGACTTCAATACCGAGATAATACGTTTACTTCCTGAGATCCGACATCTCAAATTTGGTCGACATACCTTGTTTAAAGTCGGTTATAATACAACGGCTTGTTCCGGTTACAAATAGATCGTCAACATAAACTGCCACAATCAGATGAAGCTTTCCCTCAACCTTTCGGTACACCGACGGTTCGTTCATGCACCGAACAAACTTCAGATTTTTCAAAATATGATCGAGTATACAGTTCCAAGCCCGTGGTGCTTGCCTTAAACCGTATAAAGCTTTTGACAGTTTATATACCTTGTGTTCTTCCCCCTTCTTCTCGAATCCCTCCGGTTGAGCTACATAAACGGTTTCCTTTAACTCACAGTGTAAAAACACTGTTTTACATCAAGATGATGAATCTCTCGCCCATTCGATGCGGCCAATGCAATTAATAATCGAATAGTCTCGATTCGTGTGACTGGAGCAAAAAACCTCTTCAAAATCGATCCCGGCTTGTTGCGCATACCCCTTTGCAACTAACCGTGCTTTGTATTTATTAATAGTTCCATCGGCATTAATCCTCTTCACCTTGAAAACCCATTTTAAACCTATGGGTTTTATCCCATTCGATTTCTCGATTAGGTTCCAAGTATTATTTTTGTGGATGGAATCTATCTCGGCCTTCATCGCTTTAACCCACTCTTTTGAAACTTTAGCTTCTTGATAACAATTTGGTTCCTCGTTGATTGCTAAAATTAACTCTCACAGTCAATATCAGCCTATAAAACATAGTCATCAAGATATTATGGTTGAACCGAAATACGCGCTGATCTTCTTGGTTATGGTATCACTGTTTCGACTTGTTGGGTTGGTTAAACAGGCCCGTTTTGTGCTGTTGAGCATGCTGAAGCATTGCTGCCAGAAACAGAACTGTTTAGGCTGTTTGGGCCTGCACTATTTGGGCTGTTTGGGCCTGTTTGAGTACCATCATGCGGGCCTGATTTGGAGTCACTGTGGCTGCTGTTGGGTGACTCGTTTGAATCGAAATTGGAGCTATCAGTCAGCATGGGGCTGATCATAACAAGCCCGGTTCCAACATCTATCGAACTGCCCCAAACAAACTTAAACATACCTGGTTCGCCATGTTCATCTCCATTCGGTTCTTCCCAATTCCACCCAACCTTTTCATTAAACACCACGTCTCGGCTAACGACAATTCTTTGGGTTTTCGGATTATAAAGCTGGTACGCCTTAGAACCCAGTTTTGTTCTAAGATTCACAAGAGGTCTCGATCGGTCATCAAGCTTCTTCAAGTGAGGTTTTCAGCCTTAGCATATGCAAGATAACCGAACACTGTTAAATGTTCAATAGTCGGCTTCTTCCCCTTGAACATTTCATACGGTGTGCGGTTCTTTAATGATCTTGTTGACACTCGATTAATTAAGTATGTGGAGTGTTGAACCGCTTCTCCCCACAAATAATTTGGTACCTTCAT